>NW_010539945.1:26385-26818 GCF_000687285.1 Phaethon lepturus
TCCTACCCTCCAGCAGATCAACACTCCCACCCAACTTGGTGTCATCTGCAAACTTACTGAGGGAGCACTCGATCCCCTCATCCATATCATCGATAAAGGTATGAAACAAGACCGGTCCCAAAACCAAGCCCTGGGGAACACCGCTTGTAACTGGCTGCTAACTGGATTTGACTCCATTCACCACAACTCTCTGGGCTCAGCCATCCAGACAGTTTTTACCCAGCGAAGAGTACACCTGTCTAAGCTACAAGCCGCCAGTGTTTCCAGGAAAATGCTGTGGGAGACACCGTCAAAGCCTTTACTAAAGTCCAGGTAGATAACACCCACAGTCTTTCCCTTATCCACTGTGTCGGTCATATGGTCATAGAAGGAGATCAGGTTGGTCAAGCAGGACCTGCCTTACCTGAGCCCATGCTGGCTGGGCCTGCTTGCT
>NW_010539945.1:27009-32915 GCF_000687285.1 Phaethon lepturus
GTGGGCTTGGCAAGCTCTTCCGCCAGCTTCCTCAATACTCTCGGGTGGATCCCATCAGGCCCCATAGACTTGTGGGTGCCCACGTGGTGTAGCAGATCCTTAACTGCTTCCTTCTGGATTATGGGGATTTTATTCTACTCTCCATCCCTGTCTTCCAGCTCAGAGAGATGAATACCCTGTGGATACCTGGACAGGCTATTAAAGACTGAGGCAAAGAAGGCATTAGGTATTTCAGCCTTTTCCTCCTCCTTGGTGACAATGTTCAACCCCATCCAATAAGGGATGGAGATTCTCCTTGGCTCTCTTCTTGTTGTTAATATAGTTGTAAAAACACTTTTTGTTGTTCTTCACAACTGTGACCAGATTGAGTTCTAGCTGGGCTTTAACCTTTCTAGTTTTGTCTCTGCATGACCTAACGAGATCCCTGTACTCTTCTTGAGTTGCCTGCCTCTTCTTCCAAAAGTGATAAACTCTCCTTTTTTTCCTGAGTGCCAGCAAAAGCTCCCTGTTCAGCCAGGTCAGTCGTCTTCCCCGCCAGCCCATCTTTCAGCACATGGAGACCACCTTCTCCTGTGCCTTTCAGATTTCCTTCTTGAAGAATGTCCAGCCTTCCTGGACCCTTTTGCCCTTCAGGACGGTCTCCCAAGGGACTTTCTCGACCAGTGACCTGAACAGGCTGAAATCTGCCCTCTGGAAGTCCATGGTAATGGTTTTGCTGACCCTCCTCCTTACTTCACTAAGAATTGAGCATTCTATCATATCATGTTAAGCCCAAGGTGGCCTCTGACCACCACATCTCCCACCAGTCCTTCTCTGTTTGTAAACAGTAGGTCAAGCAAGACACTTACCCTGGTAGGCTCACTTACCAGCTCTGTCAGGACGTTATCTTCCACACACTCCAGGAACGTCCTAGACTGTTTCCTCTCTGCCATGTTATACTTCGAGCAGATATCCAGTAAGTTGAAATCCCCTACAAGAACAAGGTCTAGCGATTGTGAGACTTCTGCCACTTGTTTGTAGAATGCTTTAAATGCCTCTTTGTCCTGGTTTATAACATCTGTAACAGACACCCAGCAGGATATCTGCCTTGTTTGCTTTTCCCACTCATCCTTACCCATTAGCACTTGACTTTGTCATCACAATTGTTGAGTTCTACACAATCAAAACTCCCCCTAACATACAGAGCCCCCCCACTGCCTCTCCTTCTATGCCTATCCCTTCTGAAGAGCTTATAGCCATTCATTGCAGCACTCCAGTCATGAGAGTCATCCCACCATGTTTCTGTGATGGTGACTAAATCATAGCTGTCCCGCTGCACAATGGCTTCCAGCTCCTCCTATTTTCTGCCCATGCTGCATGCATTGGTGTAGATGCACTTGAGCTGGGCTACCAATTTCACACCCAACTCTGGCATATCACCCGTAGGCTCATCTCTGGTGAGCCTGGTTTTATCTCCTTCCCCCTTCAAATCTAGTTTAAAGCCCTCTCGATGAGCCCCGCCAACTCATAAGCAAGAATCCTTTTCCTGCTTGGAGACAGTTGAACTCCATGTGCTGCCAGCAGGCCTGGTGCTGTGTAAACTGCCCCACGGTCAAAAACACCCAACTCTGGCATATCACCCGTAGGCTCATCTCTGGTGAGCCTGGTTTTATCTCCTTCCCCCTTCAAATCTAGTTTAAAGCCCTCTCGATGAGCCCCGCCAACTCATAAGCAAGAATCCTTTTCCTGCTTGGAGACAGTTGAACTCCATGTGCTGCCAGCAGGCCTGGTGCTGTGTAAACTGCCCCACGGTCAAAAACCCCAAAATTCTGCTGACAGCACCAGCCTCTGAGCCACGTGTTAACCAAATCTGTTTTCCTGTTCCGTTCAGTGTTCCCCTATCAACTGAAGGGATTGACGAAAACACTACCTGTGCTCCCTCTCCATCATCCTGTCGCTCCAGAGCTCTGAAGTCCCTTTTAATTGCTTTTAGACTTTGTGCAACCTCATCGCTGCCAACCTGAATAACCACACACTCCAATACTGTGTGAGTGAGCTGAGGCTATGACCTAGAGCCACTCTACCTAAAGCTCCCATTTCTGACTTTCTTCATAACAGGCAGGGTGCAGCAGAACTTCCATCATTAGCTTCCCAAACACACAGTTGCCCAAGAATTAGCAAATGGGGCTTGGGAGTAGGGAGATGTTGTGGTTTAACCTGGCAGGCAGCTGTTTAATCACTCCCTGCTCAACCCCAGTTGGATGGGGGAGAGAACTGTGAAAAAAAAAGTAAAATTCATGGGTTGAGATAAAGACAGTTTACTGGGCTGGAGAAGGAAGGGAAAAAATAATAATGATAAAGGGATATACAAAATAAGTGATGCACAATGCAATTGCTCACCACCCGCCAACCAATGCCCAGCCAGCTCCTGAGCAGCAGCCCTCCCCAGCCAACTCCACCAATTTATATACTGAGCATGACGTTGTATGGTGTGGAATATCCCTTTGGCCAGTTTGTGTCTGCTGTCCTGGCTGTGTCCCCTCCCAGCTTCCTGTGCACCCCCTGCCTTCTAGCTGGCAGGTCAGCACAAGAAGCTCAACAGTCACTGACTGCTTAACTACAACTAAAAACATCAGTATGTTTTCAGTATTATTTTCATCCCAAATCTAAAACATAACACTATAGCTGCTATCAGGAAGAAAATTAACTCTATTCCAGCCAAAACCAGGACAGGAGATAAGGAAATCTGTAGGATCACAGAGAAATGTCCCCCATGTCTTAGCTCACAGATTGACCTTGTGTGACGTGCTGACACAAAATATACACAGCACCACGACTGTAAATGGGGATCTCTAGGCTCTCAAGGACAGAGAAGCAGCTTTGGACTCCTGTGGGGCAGCCCAAATAACTACTATCGTCTGCTGAACACACCTTGCTATTTAGAGCCTTCTCAGTTCCTCACAGTGTTTGATTACAGTTTTCAGGGAATCGTGTTAAAGACAGAGATGCATTAAATGAAAATTACCTTATTTATGTGCTGTGCTGGTTGGCAGGTTGCCATAGCCTGATCTCTTGATAATGTATTACAAATTACTTCTCTAAGAGGTTTTCTAATAAAATATTGGAAAAAAATTGACATATTGAGTGTTCATTTTACCATTTTATGTCTTTTAAATAATTTTCAAAGTGAAACTTGTATTGTCTTGTAACTTAAGTTACTTAAGTAAGTTAAACATTTGTGAATGGGTTTCTAAATCTTTGGGTTCTGTTATACTTGTGTGTGTTCATATATATGTATCTAGATACATTTGCTGTGTTTAGCAATGTCACAGAGGAAATTACTGCTACAGAATGCTGTGCTATAAAACAGCATGGAAACACATATAAAGATGTGAATACATATCAGGGAAAAAATTAAGCTTGAAACATTTTTGCTTGCCTTTAAGGTTTAAGAATAAAAGCTAAGAAACTCATATTCTCCCTTAAGGTTTCAAGACATCACATCTAGATTTACTGGAACTCAGGCTTTTATTCCCATTGAGTTTCAATCTCTGTCAGTAACATACAGGCAACTAGTGTTGCCACATTGCTCACACTAATAAAAAGTAGTCATTTTATGTCAGTGGTTTTGTTCTAAACTAATACCTGTTTTTAGACAAGAAACAAATTGGCTTACCTCCACAATCTGGTGCACCAAGCTCCTCAAATTAGACAGAGATAAGTATGCATGGCCAGGCCTCCAGACTTTTTGAAAAGCTTACATTATCTGCTCAGTTTCCTGTGAGTTGAAAGGCGCTTTACAAAAGCACTTCCCACCCCTTGGGACTGACATTAAATCAAAAGACCAGAGAGTTGGCACACAGCTTGAAAGTTATTAGGCAGGATGCACTATGGAGCAGAAAGTCATGGCAGAAAAAATCTACCTTCACCTGAAGGGAAAACCTCCTAGAAACTCATCCTCTTCCGTACTCTTTGGGACACTCACTTTTTACCAGGTAAATTAAGAAACCAGTCCAGGGCCCCTGAGACTGCAGCTTCCTTCCTGTGGCTAATGGTTTATTACTGTGGCTAGGGGATCAGGCCTTTTATAATCACTTTTGTGTAGCTGCAACATGACATGTAGGTAGAGGAAAAAACGGGGGTTCTTCTTCCTGCATAACACGGGAAAACACTAAGGTATATTTGTAAAAGTTCTTTCTGATTTTTTTTTTTCCCCTAATGTTTCAAATTACATTCCTAACAATGTCAAGGCAGTTTCTTTGGAGATGAGCTATGAATAAGAAATGTTCTTTTGGAAGGAAATCTCATTTGAAATGGTACTAGATGGAATCATTCCAAGTGAGTTTCTTCAGAATGTTTCTTAAGGGTCTCTTCTGCCATCTCTGTTATAGCTTTGCATGGTCACTTCTTGCTATTAAAGACAACTTCATTATGCCATTGAGTCGAGATTGTCTCAAAAAACTAGCACTGACTACCATTATAGAAATACTTTAAACATGTTTTCCTGTCAGCTGAAATGGGACCTTTCTACTTTGTGCCTCCTGCACTCCCCACAATTATCCTCTATTACCAGCCAAGACTGGGAGACAATTTCAACACTGTCATCCGGGTCACTCACCCTGCCTGTTTTGCTCAGTAGTCATTCTTGTGCCCTAGTTAGCATTCATTAGCAGATAATAGTTTCCAGACCAAAGGTGGGTATACTGTAATTAGAATCTTTCTGTCAATGAAGGTTTCATATCCTCTAATGAGTAGGTAGATATGTACACTGCTATGCTCCCTGCATAAGTATGAGTAACCCTATTGTGCCACAAAAAGGGCCAATTAGTTTTGCTGTTGGGTTTTTTTTGTGCGTATGTGTCCATTTTAATAACGAAGCACCCTCCATTAAATCCTTCATTTTCCTGATAAATTTATTTATTGAATGAGTCTTTGATATCATTTGGCTGTAAAACGCTCAAATCTTCATCCTTCATCTATCCTCCTGTGGATGAATTTTTTATTATGTATTCTGATAGTGTCTACCATGGTAGTGCCATGGATCACAGCTGTGTAGCATGCGTTGCCTTAACAAGTGATCTGCAACAGAACTGCATAATCCAAGGTTTTTCCATGTGTAAGACAAATGTGTGTGTATTATAACACATGCCTTCTCTATGGCAACAACAGAACAGTAATATAGCAACAAGCTGTAAGGTGCCCCTAGTTCCTTTTCTTTGTATGGTCAGCACCAAGCATGTGAGGGACAGAAAGGTACTACTGAGTGACATTGTTCCAGCCACCCTTGTTCTTTTGAACAACTTCAAAAAGCCACTGGAGGGGCAGGTGGGGATTCAATCTGCTAGCAAAATAGATCTTTCTAGCAACTGATATTCTTCGTCCCCCAAAGTGCCATCCTCCAGAGGCCCAGCTTCAGCAATGTTGAGTTCAGTCTCATAAGAAGGTTTTGCAGCTCCCTAGGTTATGCAGTTCTGTTACAGATCAGCTAGTGAGAAACTAGGTGAGAAGTTGACCTTCCCACCTGTCATACCGTGGCACAAAACACTTCTCACTTTCACCATGGAAGACCATAGGAAGGTCTTCATAGGCTTAATGAATGTCAGCTTTGCAAGACTAAAAAATAATCTTAAAATTCTGGGGAAAGCTTCTTCAAAGTAATTCCCAACACTGCAACAGATCTGCCAGAAGTGAGTATCCTTGGATATGAGACCTTAAAATCCTATGCTTTTGAGTATATACTCACTGAAAGCTCTTTTAGTTGTTAAGGTAACACCTGTATAATTGGATTTTATTTTAACCTTACACTTGATGGCCATGGAAGTTTGCACATGTTTAAGTCTTTTGCCAAGTCATGTCAGGTCTTAACACTTGTGGTGTAACATTTTAGACTGAGTTTGGATAGGGGTCTCTTGAGGATTTTTGTAGGG
>NW_010539945.1:32946-48771 GCF_000687285.1 Phaethon lepturus
CTACATTGTTTCCAGGGAGCAGGAAATCTCATCCTTCCTTTCTGAACCAAATTGAGCTATGATTGAAGTGTCCCTGTTTGCAGATCCCAGGAAGGACAGTTCAGTGGAAGAGGTGATTAGCTGGATGTGCTTCAACAATTTTGCAGCTCCATGTAGGCAGTGGGAGCAAGGATGTGCACTTCCTGGACATTCAGTCCTGAGTAAGGCACAGTTCTCAGGTGAGGTCATAGGAGAAAACACTTCATCCTTGTCAGGCTGGCATTTTTCAGCAAAAAATTGTGGTTATATTATTCCTTATTGGGATAAAATTAATGTCTCCCCAACCCCACCCTGGTGTTTTTCAGTGTCTCTCACTTAAGTCTATTAGCAGACTGAGAGCAGAGAGATGTGGGAGGGTCCAGAAGCACTCTGGGGCAATTATATATTGCCTTCTCTTATGAGCACCAGCTTGTGGTGCACAGGCTGCCCTGGTACACTGTGGCACAGCTGGCATTCCAGTCAGACAGAGGATGCCTCTGCCTTTCTGCTGCCTTCTAAAACTAGGTTTCTCAGGCTGTTGCTGTTTATGGGAACTTCTCAGTTGTGTTCTCCATTCTCCTCTTCTGCATGCAGAAGTGGCATTATGCCTCATCACTCAGTAATTTATTTTGCCCCACTAAGCTCTAGATGGGAAAGACATGAAACTCATTGTCAAAGCAGATGAAAGCTGTGTAGTAAAGTGCCCTTCTAAGGCTTTCAGGAACCTTATTGACCAGCTCAGCCCATTTTGTTGGAATACAGGTACTTGCACAGAGTCCAAGAAAAACACTTTTGCCTTGAGCTGAACAACAGTAAATAGCACAACTCAAATGCTGTTTTCAGGTGGATGGAGGTAGATTTAGAACAGAGGAGAGCTGCTTATCAGGGACCTCTTTATCATCTGTCTTTGTGGTGGTCATGAATCTGAGATCCGCACCCAATTAGTCATAGCAGCAGAGCCCTCCCATCCAGTCTAACTAGACAAGGCAGCTTGGTATGTTGAATAGGGCATGGATCTTCGGCCCTCAATTCAGAGGCCCTAATTCAATGCTGGGAGAAGAAGGGGGTTTGTACAGCCAGCCAATAATTTGGTACAAGGTCTTACATGGGACTAGCTCTAATTGATTTGCCCAAAGAAAGAGTCCTGCAAAGAAAGTGATCTAAACAGTCCCATGCCTATTGTCTTAACTACACAATCACATCTGTGGGAAAGCACCAATATTACAAAAAAGGAGAGATCAAACAGCACTGAAGTCAATATTTTCCTCCGCCTCCACAAGAAAACTGTGACTAAAGCTGAGTAAATAATTTATAATTAACCTCTCTGATAAATTTTGGCTGCATTCCATTAGTGAAATCTTCACAACATGACAAAAATTTTCTCAAAGGTTCTCAGAATTCCTCACTGAATAATGTCTGTAAATAATCCTTAGCTTTTAGATTATTCATTAACAATTTTTTTGCAAATCATAAATGTCAGAAAATAGAACGATTTTGACTGGACACACCTATCATATGGCATATTCCTGTGTCCTGATGAAATTTGTGAGATACTGCAAATTTTGGAAGCAAACTTTTTCTGTGAGATATTCCGTCTCCATTTTGGTGAATATTCTAGTATATTCACTATTATGAAACAAAAAATCTTGCTGTAGATAAACTCATTTGCAAGTCAAAATAATGTCCACTGAGACCACTGGAAGTCCCACTTGTTTTGAGTGTCACCTCTGAGATTGGTTCCTACTTCCAGCTGATTACCCTCTGTACCTGCTAGCAGTAATGGAATTGGAGGTAGCCAGCAGATCTCCTCTTGTGGCAGATAGTACGAAAAAGGTCACAATCCACTGATTCTTCTTCCACTTTTGTATAAATCAAAACCTCTTTATACTTCTAAGAAACCTAAATACCTCTAAGAAGTGCTACTTCATCAATTCCACGTAATTTTGCTCCCTCTTCCCCATTTAATCCCCTCTCACTCAACTTCACGGGGTCCTGGCCCTTTACAATGTGCCAATGCTCTGCCTTTTTTATGGTTGTGCTTTACACTAGAGCAGATGACCTATACACTTTACAAGCTGCATACTTCACCTCCTCTTAGCACACAGTTGAGGGTCTCTGGACCTTTATACCCGCCTCAGAGAACTGAGGGAGAAAACTGCAGGGGTACTTCACAGATGGATGATTCCAGCATCATCCTGTGGTAGGACTGATTTGGAATGGATGGACTTTCTGAAGCATCAGTCATCTGACCCACCCCAGACATCTACCTTAGGCAAGCTAAATCTATCCCTTGAGGGCAGTGGGAAGAAGCAATGCCACCTCTCACCTGTCCCAGTGTCTGCATCTGCATCTGGTTCTCTGGCTGCTCCTGCAACTGAAACTGTCCCTCTACTCTGCCCAGAAATTTTGCTGCACATCAGGAATACTGTTGCAGATTATGCTGTCTGTAAGCATCAGAATAATTAATTCATTCTCACCCTGGTTATTATCCTTAGCATTGCTGTTCTTTCCCATGGACTTTTTAATACATTTGCCCCAGAACTAAATGATCTGGCTAGCTATTAAATGGTGTACATACCTTCATTTTTTTAGTGAGAGACAAAGCAAGCAGTTAACTGTGGGAAAGACAGCTGTACTTAAAGATGGCTCTATTTTTGAGAGAGAAGAGAGCCATGCTTGTACATTAAACCCTAGCCAGGCAGAGCAGAAAATTATGGTTGCTTTTTGGGTTCTAAGGGTCTTTTGCTGACAAGGCAAAAACACTCAGGCTCCTTGCTGTAGCAGGGAACAGAAAATGTTTCCATATAAAACTTTGCCTGTCCCTTTCACTCCGGCACAGAGCTCTGCAGCTAAGATTCCCCTAGTGACCTAATTAACTGTTTATTTTGAACCACATCTGGATTTGTGCAGCACAAAAAGCAAATAACCAAAGGTGGATGACAACTCATGAAAGGAATCAGGAGAACCCCTGGAAAGGCTAGACCAGGACTGTAGCTTCCTTTAATCTTACAACTCTCCCAATCATGTCCATGCTTTACAATGCTGTTGCTTGATGGCTCTTCCCAAACTTATATTGATTTAGTGAATGTTCCTTTCATATCCTCACTGGCAGTGCTTCTGGCTCTTTGCAGGATTTAGAGATCTGTTTTACTTTCATTGTTTTCCTTTGTTAATCTCTGTTCTTTCTGAATGTTCAGGTGCTTGTCTGGAAGCTTAACTAACTTGACTGTTAGGAACTTCTGCATAGAAAGTCATATCAAAGCTTGGTGTAGCCAGTGAGAAGTCTGCTTTTGGCTGAGGTTCTTAATAATGAAACTTAATCTTTTCCAGTCTGGTGTGGTGGTCACCAGGGAATCACATAAACTGATCATTTGGGTCACTAGATGGACCATTTAATTAGTATACTTTTTCTTTAATTTCATATACCACACAACAAAGAGAAAAGAATTCCAGAAATTCTCCTAATGTCACTGTGAATTATTGTAAATGAACATCAAATCCCCTCTGAAATCCCTGTTTCCTAGAACCAGTGGCAGAATCAGACCTGACTTCGGCCAATTTTTAACTCAGCTGGGCAGTCTCTTGCATATCCTTCGAATCTGAATCACACTTCTCAACAAATGCCCCCAAAAAGGTTCAGCCAGGAAAATGGATAAGCTTATGTGGGCAAGTCCAACTCTAATACTTGGTTACTGTATGTTCCCTAAAAGAACTCATAAACCACCTCAAACAGAAATGTTTTATTTTTATTTTTATTTTTTACATATATATAAACACTTTATGCATGTTTCATGGGCAGCCCTCTGTTTTTATTTTGTCTGCCACAGAATCTCTAAATGTATGTTTGCAAGTAGCCCAGTGGTATCTCCTAGGGATGTAAGCAACAAGGGAAGCTTTGGTGACTGACTTAGGAGGTAAATTGTGTTTCCCTCCTGTGCGATCAGCAAAATTGCAGTGAACTTCTCTATAATGTAAAGAAATAGCTTGTCATTTATTCTTTTCTTTAAGAAGCAGAGGTACAATGCTAGTTCCATCTGTTACAGTCTGTAAACACTAAAAATGTCCACTTTTAACATATCAGTGCCTCTCTAATGGCTCACTGTAAAAGGAACTGGAACTACCAATTCATCTTCCAGCAATTTGCTTTGTAAAGAGAGTTGATAAGGACTCTCAACAAAGTAGACAAGCTTATCTTTTAAAAGACAACTGTCTCCGTCTTCCAATTTTAAGACCAAATATTTTCTACAGATAAGTTTTTATCAGGGTATCATGACCTTCCAATGGAATTTATTCTTCATCTACCGTGCTCCTTGTTGAGAGTGTAGGAAAGAAATAAAGGAGCCAGAAAGAGTTCTTGTCCTATCCAGTCATGGCCTTTCCCTGTCAGGGTTTTAAATGCCACCACCGGTGTGGTGTAACTGCAGGTTCAGGAGTATGTTCCCAGGATTTTGTGGTAATATACATATACCTAGGTGACACTCAGAACATGGAACATGTCCAAAGAAGAACAATGAAGCTGGTGAAAGATCTAGAGAACAAGTCTTATGAGGAGCAGGTGAGGGAACTGGGGTTGTTTAGCCTGGAGAAAAGGAGGCTGAGGGGAGACCTTATTGCTCTCTACAACTACCTGAAAGAAGGTTGGAGCAAGGTGGGTGTCAGTCTCTTATCCCAAGTAACAAGTGATGGCACTTGAGGAAACGGCCTCAAGTTACACCAGAGGAGGTTTAGATTGGATATTAGGAAAAAATTCTTCAACAAAATGGTTGTCAAACATTGGAACAGGCTGGCCAGGGAAGTGGTTCAGTCACCATCCCTGGGGGTATTTAAAAGACGTGGTGCTTAGGGACATGGTTTAGTAGTGGATTTGGCAGTGTTAGGTTTACGGTTGGACTCCATGATTCTAAAGGTCCTTTCCAAACTGAATGATTCTATAATTCTATGATTCTAAAACTCTGTTATCCATACTAGTGTGCTTTCCTGGGCAGGAACTGCAATCAGTTCACAACAACCTTACCAGAAAGCCAATATGCCCCAAGTTTTGGCCCCATGCTAACTCAGCAGGGGATGCAAAACTAATCCACTGTATCTTGCTGTCCTGTTTCCTGGGAGTGTGCGGTTTGTCAGTGCTAATTACAAAGATAGCAATGCTTGATTTGTTGGGAGATAGGAGAGGCAGATGGCATGTTCATTTATTAAAAAACAACCCACTCTTGTTTGCTGTATCTCTTTGTGCTTTCATTAAGACTTACATTTTAAATGATCAGGGATCTAATAAGTTAGCATGGAACCTCATTATCAAGGATGTATTTTCAGGTCTCTACCTGAAGGGAGAGTTGTGGATTTTTTTCCACTTCATATCCCTCAGTTTAAGAACCTTCTGCCTTGCTTTATCTCTACTTACTTCAAAGTTTCCACTTGTGTGAATGCAGCCTCCCACTTGGCAAAATGCAAACTTGAAACTTTCAGCTGATTCCAAATGGAATGCAGCGAAGAAGATGTGGATTTATAAAGCCCTGGCTTGCTCAGTAGAAGTGTTTAATTAGCCATTAACAAAATATCTCCTTTTGATGCCTGGGATCAGGAAAGAGGGGAAGGCAAACAAAGCTTTGTACATTTACAGCTTATTCTGGAAATCGGTGGAAACCCATTTAGTTCTGTTTTGAAACAGATGCAACAATGTTAGTTATGGCTCAGATATGAGATGCTGAGAGCCACAGGGGAGGGTAGGACCATACATCCATACATATTCTCTGTGAAGATCAGGTACAGGACAATAATTAAGGCCTAATCAGAGTATCTTCCTGCTGCTTTCTAATCACCATTCAGCTAATAATGGCTTTATAAATTAAATAGCAAGTTGCAGCTAAGTTAGGCAAATGCAACATAAAAACAATACTAAAAGAAATTACCTAAACATAGGCAATGAAGCATAGCATCTCATGCATATTAATCTCCAACAGAGACCTGGTTGTTCCAGTCACTGATTCAATCATTTGCTTGCCTAAGTATTTTACTTCCCTCTGTGCATTCACTGTTACATTCTTCCCTTCAGCATTCACCTCCTTCCTTGCAGGTGTTCCCAAGGTTAAACTCACAGCCTTCACCCCTTGTTCCTCATGGTAGCTTCTTGGGGGGAAAAGGGTTAAGAAAGAAAAAAAAAGGCAGCAGCTAGAAAACTGCTAGAGAATGTGTACCTACACATATACACATACAAACACACATATACACACATTTATATTAAAAAATATCTGTAATGTACCATTAACTTTCATTATCTCTATGGGGCAGAGCTACATCTCCTGATAGAGGCTGGTAGCACAGTAAAATGCTTCAGTGTTTGAAGATGATTTGGTAGGTATGCTCACTGCAGAGCCCCACAGCAGACTGGACTATGCCAGTAAAGTAGCTGGAAAACCAAGCATGGTCAAAGCTGGGCAGCCATGCGGTGGTAAAGAAAGACTAGTGCCCCCACCACTATCTAGTATGTCCTTGCACTGACTATGTAGGATAATGGGGAGTGACTCAGAGTGAAGGGCAAGTCCACATTTGCACATCTCATGTGCACAAGCCCTTTGGTAAATGCTGCCCTAAGATAACAGCATGAAAATAGGCAACTACCAAGGTTCAGTTTCTGACTGGTATGTTTCCTTGCTTCTCTTGTCAATGTCTTTGCTTGTGTCTTTAGTGTCTTGAGTAAATGTACTTGGGAAATTTGGGCAGGATGTTTTCTTCTTGTCAAACAGTAAGACTGGGAGAAAAACACAAGTCTTTTAAAAGGATCGCATTCCTTTGAGCGACTAGCAGGGACCAAACTATGGCTATGGAGGCTCAGTTCTGGTGCAGCTCCTGTTAAGCAGCACATCACTATCAATCTGCACTGCCAACAAGGCTCTGTAATTGCAACTCTACGGTCTGACAGAGCAGTGGAAACACAACAAACATTAACTGGTCATAGCTGTGAACTACTTTCCATTGCTGCCTGAGGTACTTGATTTATGTCTTTGAACTCTTGTCCATATGAGGATTTTAACTGCAGTCACAGGGTTAGGAAGATTGATAATACTGGGAACAGATGTTATTGAAATGTGAGTGGTTTGAGAAGAATCAGGAATTATAAGGAAACCTTCTTGTATGTAACTTGCACCAGGGAGAATGTTTTTTTTTTTTTGCTAAGAGGAAAGAAATTATACATAAGCAGAAGAAAGAATGGCAATAAATTAGCAAAGATAAAATATTAATTTATGGGAAAATGCAAAGCAGGGATAAATTGTGAGGAAACAGCATAAGAAAAGAACCTTTTAGCCTCGTCAGATACTTTGTGGGAGAAAGCCTTCGATCAGAAATGTGCTGATATTAAATTATCCTTGGATTTGATCTAGCTCTAATAACTGAAAACTCCCACTGCTGGAACAGAACCAACTTGCTGAATGACCGCTAATTTCTCAGACTGGATATTAAGTAGACAAAGCTGTTGCGTACATCTAATCAGATTTGTATTTTTATTCCATGACACACTATATCCTATACTGTGTTGTGATTTAAAATTATCACAGCATGCTCTGTGACATGCATAGATGAGATGTGCATTTTCTTTAGCACTGAAACATTTTCTCTTCTGTCTTTGCAGCTGTGATTATAAGTTTTGAAAACAGATTTTCAGGAGGATATATTAGAAGAGGTGTCCATATTAAGCAATTTGTTTGTTTATTTAATACCTTATTAACACCTTTATCCTTCAGATTTTGTAGTTCTGTGTCTGTCAGAGAGCTCAGCGTGATTTTATAGGTAAGACCTGCAAGTGAAGAGGAGCATTATTTACTCTTTCTCTCTCCCTGTTATTTGTGTGTGTGGTTCCCCCCATCCCTGAAAGAAAGGTGGCACTCTAGTAACTGTTGCCCCAAACCATCTCAACTGTCTCGTTTTTCCCCCCAAAAAGGAGAAAGATACTCAATTTGAAACACAAACTGTGAGTTTTGCTTGTGCAATAACATATAAGAAAAGGGAGCAGATATAAGGACTACAGGTAGAATAAAAATCTTGCTTAGTATTATACATTTAAAATTCTTTAAATATTTAATCTACTGTGACTCCAATAGAATGTCAAAAATTCAGTAAATAGTTATTATTGCAGGGAGACTTGGTGTTTATCCTTTTTCTGCCCACAAAGTTGTTTCAATCTTTTCTGTGATCTTATCGCTTATTCTTTTTGAGGGCTTACTAACAGTTCTTATTGTACAGTGGCCACTGTGATCATTGGAAATTGTCCAGTGTCACCACTGAGAGTTGGACTTGTCCTTTGTGTCCTGATTCAGGGCAATATATGCACCTGTATTGGTACAGATCAGCTTTAAGGTGAGTGTACATCTTACGTGCACATCTGATGCTGGGTTATCTTTCTAGATTACAATTTAAGCAGTGTAGATCCAGTGACATTATTTGTTCAACCAAACATGTGAATGTTTGGAAAGCAGTCAGGGAAAGGTGGTGCCAAGAATTACTGCAGCTGAGCAGAAACTTGGTGCTCTCTCTCAATACTATTGGTCAATTCTCCATCATGAAAACATCTTCAGTGCTGTCTTACTGATTAAGTGGTTCTCTGAGGGAGTTACGCACTTGCTACTAATCTTGCTAGTATAAGTGGTTGAAACTGGGACTTTATCCCAGTGCAGCAAGTTCTCGTGTGAACATCTTTTAGGAATAAAGTTGTTTTCTTTTAATAAATTATATACAATAGCTCAAAGGACCAAAAAGAAAGAACCTCTCTCTCCATGAACAAAAACGATCTGGTCTGCACATTGTGCTGTGGGAAAATCCATCCAGGGTCTGCCCAGTGCTTCACGAAAGTGGAGTTCCCAGTATCTGAAGGATGTAAGGTTTTGTCACTATTTATACTCCCCTCTTTATTCTGTCTTATTAAAACAGCTATTTCATTAAGACAATTGCTGTTGGGCCTTTCTTACTGAGATCCAGGAAGAATCCTCATCATCACCATCACAGAATCATCACAGAATGGTTTGGGTTGGAAGGGATCATCAGAGATCATCTAGTTCTAACCCCCTTGTCATGGGTAGGGATATCTTCCTGCTAGATCAGGTTTCTCAAAGCCCCATCAATCCGGCCTTGAACGCTTCCAGAGAGGGGGCATCCACAACTTCTCTGGGCGACCTGTTCCAGTGTCTGACCACCCTCACAGTAAAGAATTTCTTTCTTACATCTATGCCAAATCTACTCTCTTTCAGTTTCAAGCTGTTATTCCTCATCCTACTACATTCCCTGATAGAGTCCCTCCCCATCTTTTCTGTAGGCCTCCTGTAAGTACTGGTAGACTGCAATAAAGTCTCCCTGGAGCCTTCTTTTCTCCAAACTGAACAACCCCAGCTCTTTCAGCCTGTCCTCACAGGGGAGGTGCTCTAGTCCCATGATCATCTTTGCAGCTCTCCTCTGATCCTGCTCTAACAGGTCCATGTCTGTCTTATGCTGAGGGCCCCAGAGCTGAACACAGTACTCCACATGGGGTCTTACCAGAGCAGAGTAGAGGGGGACAATCACTTCTATTGACCTGCTGGCCACAGGATACAATTGGCTTTCTGGGCTACAAGCACACATTGCTTCCTCATATTAATTTTTTTCATCCACCAATACCCCTAAATCTTTCTCTTCAGGGCTGCTCTTAATCCAGCCATGTCCCAGCCTGTTTGGGATTGCACTATTTGTCTCTCACTCTCCCTCTCACTCCCACCAGTGCAGAACAACAGTCTACAGGGGAGTTCTGCTGGGAGCATAACAAATACTCCTTCATGCTTTCTGGCACACAACAGAGCCAAAATAAAATTTAATTATCAAATATACTTTAAAAATTAAATGTTATTTGCTACTAAGCTTTTACTCCAACTTTGATGAGCACAGCTTTCATTGTACTCTCAAAGCAATGATTTATGACTCCAAGAAAGCTTTCTGAACTGGTATTTTTCCACCTGTTCTGCAAAAGAAGGTCATCTAAAGTAAATAATGTGCATAAAAATGGCACAAACCACTAGCTTTTCTGCTCACAAAGCATGACCCTGTGGATGGGCTTGAAGGGACAGCAAGAAAGAATGAGAGGAAAGTTCAGGGAAGAGAGGATTGTGGGCATCTTCTTGGTACATGTTGTTGCCAGGGAAACTCTATAGTGTGGTTGACAGGTGCAAGAAGCCAGTTGCTGTAATCCCAGCCTGTACATGGAGGCCTCTCTGCGCATGACTAGTGCCAAATCAAGTTACCAAATGCAAAATATATTTCCAATATCACCTGCCACCTGCATCTGGTGAATCACAATTTCCACAGAGAGTAAGTCTGGTCTTGATGGCAGGCTTAAAATTATCCCCAGGATGTAACGTAGTAGCGCCTGAATATCAATGGTTCGAAGCCATTGAAGGGTGATGCAGAAAGAAGGCAGAGCACAAGAGGCAGAATATGCATCTTCATGTTGCCTGAGTGCTTGACATGGAAACACAGCAATGAAAGTTATAAACCTATGTCTAAAATGTAGATGCCTTTTTTGTAGTCTTGAGTGCAATGGGGAGTGTGTTAATGAGGGTCAGCTGTTGTGAAATTAAATAACATTGTCTTGAGTAAATGTACTTGGGAAATTTGGGCAGGATGTTTTCTTCTTGTCAAACAGTAAGACTGGGAGAAAAACACAAGTCTTTTAAAAGGATCGCATTCCTTTGAGCGACTAGCAGGGACCAAACTATGGCTATGGAGGCTTATTCCATGCCCTATATCAGCTGCAGGGATTACATTAACATTGCGGTGTATTTGACCCAGGTCAGCTGGCAGGACAGCAATATCATTGAGTATTTGTACACTGCTTGTATCTTCCTGTGTCTACATTACCTGCTGGAGATATTAGAGAGGGTGAGGAAAGAAGGCGTCAAACACCTTAGCTCCAGGCTTCTGAGTACACCAGTAAGGGCTTGGTTTGTAGCAAAAGCCAGAGAGCTGTTTATGTTGGGATACTAAGCTTTGAATTGAACTGACATGGAGGAACAACAGCAGGGTATCACACAAAACTGAGCTGTTACATTTCATCCTTTTCCCTTTTCTGCTCAATAGACCAAATCTGCTCCATTTGTAATTCTGCTGTGGCCTCTTGCTGGATGAGATACAGGTAATTATCTCTGCCATGAAAGTAACTTGGCCTTTTCATTGCATACCTTGGGGGAGATGTTGAGTAAAGGGATACTGTTGTGCAATGAGCTTCTCCTGTGGTGCCAAGGAGAAAAGAAGGATTCAGAGCTTGAGATGGTCCTGGATGTCTCAGGATGAGAACAGATGCATGCCTCCAGGGCTTGCCAAGCTGGAAACTCTCCTCCTTTATCATGGTTCAATCTTCCCTATATGTAACATGCCAAGGATGCTCAGTTTTGTGTTTGCCAGTTGGGAGAGGTGATACCACAATTCTCTTTCAGTCTGTGAAGCCTGATCCAAGATGTCTTACTTTGACTGTCAGGACACTAATAGCACAATCTCCCAGGACAGCTGCCATCACAATTTGGTCCATTTCAAACACAGTTATTGTTGTAACTCTGAGCAAGTACTGTCCTGTTTGCCACTCTGTTCTGTGTACATCTTCATGTGGCCAGACAGGAGGAATGTTTGATAAGCCTGGCTACTGTAGAGCTGGCCAAAACAAGGCACTAGTGAAATGGGTCAATCCAGGCTGCAAGTTTTGAGAGATGCTCAACTTCTAATGTTATGTTATGTCATAAGACACCCATGCCTACTGCTTCATCTTTGCGCTGACCTCCATCAAACCATCATGCTATTCTGCCTGCTCCATGAGGAAATTCAGAGAATAAATGGCAGGTGGAAATTTACATAACATTAGCTTGTATGAAAGTGACTCAGGTAGATCTTATTCTGGTTAATTTAAGCTGAACTTGCCAGGGTTTATTATGTAAGAGTTTTTTCCATGGCATCATGTGGATGGGAGCTATGATATGGAGTGGAGCAGTAGTGCTAGCTGAGCTGCAGCAGCCAATGTAATGAAGTTATTGTCATGTTCCTGGGCCTCTCTGCAGTATGGGATGCTGCCATCTGTGAGATAAAGCTTGCAGCTGGGAATTTTGTGTCACATTCCTTGTGAAAGAGCTGCTAAGCAGAAGGCTAGATGGCTTGCTCCCTAGCAAGCTCCACATGCTCCAAAACCTGTAGCTCCAAGACAGCTCTGTTTGACTCTCTCGCCCCAGAGATCATCATGTTCTTAGAGTTTGCAGAGACAACCTGCTGCAAGGCATCCCCCTCCCAATAAACCTCTGTTCCTCATCGCAAAAGGTTTCATCAGGGCCAAAACTGTTGATAGTTTCAGCTAAAAATAAACTATTTTGAAAATACAAAGCCACTCCAAGAAACAATTTTCTTCATCCAATGTCTGTAAAGTTTTTAAGAGAAAATGTTTCAGTGATTTTTTCTCTCTCATCAGTTGAAATTTAGCAAGTTAAGTTTAAAAAATATTTGAAAAGCTCATTCTTATACTGCTTCTCACCTTGACTCTTGTCAAGACAAGGTTCTTTACATCTTACATGCATTGTCAGCATTAATTTTTCCTCTAAAATTTTTGAACCATTATTATCCATCTATTTCTAGACATTATTTCTCTACCATTACCTTTGATATCATGAAACATAGTTATGAGAAAATATGAGAACAAATATCTGCCCCAAAGCAAGAAAATCAAAACCAAATGCCATTTTTTTAAATGTTCTTTTTTGTGTTTGCAACAAACTATATTGTTCATATCTTGGAAGATGTTAGGCCTGAAGACAACCAGAAGAATGTATTGCCAAATACTTCAGGAAAAATGGTTCTTGCCAGGTTAACATTTTGAATGATGTACCAGCATAGTTAATTGTGAATTCATATTTATAAATTCAGAAAATGTGTTAATATAAGATTTAGAGAAAAAAGCACACCTTAGTGTCCTTATCTAAGTAGACTTCCAGGAATCACTGATGTTCTGGCATTAAGTAGATTATCTGGAGAGGAGAGGCCTCAGGGCAATAACCAATCTTCCTAATGGTAGTAGTCTAGTATTTAGTACAATAGGATCCCATGCATTATTACAATGCAAATGTATGAATCAATTTATTACTGGTAATAATTTTTATCATTATTGATATTATTAGTACATGTACAATATAAATCTATCTCAAGGGTCAAAAAAAAAAAAAAAAAGGAAATCCTTCATAATTCCTCTGTGGAAACCAGTGAAAACTACAAAATATTACTTCCTAATGACTTAGAAACTTTCAGATCAGATTCAAAAATAAATCTTGGTCACTATCCACGGGATGAGTGTCCAGAGTTTCAAAACCACTTTTACTTTGAAGCCACCTTCTACACTGTGATAATACTTTAGTCTTTAAGTAGCCAGGAGATCTCAAACTTGACGTAAGGACTGCTAGTCCTTCAGAGTGCCATAGGATGGTAATATGAATTAAGAACAATAATGTGTGGTGAACTGAAAAGTTTGTTTTCTGCCTGGAGACAGCCTTATATTTCTGTGCTCTTCTACGGCAACAAATGATGATTTTTTCGTAGCTTCAGAAAATTCCTTCCAGTGACAAAGGAGAAAAGAGACTAAACAGGAAATGTAACATACCCATTGTAAAATTATCAATATGAAAACATCAGAGATCTGTGCTAAACATGGCATTATCATTTACAATCAGGACAAACATGACAACAGTGATATCAAGCAACTGACAGTCATGCTTTTGTTCCAAACAAAGGGAGTTCTTTTCATGATCCACTATTAATATTCAGGGCATGACAATATTGCACAGTTCAGTGGATTCATTCGTGGTGGGGTAAGCATTGTCCTACAGGTGTTTACTGCTGTTAAGTATTATCACCTCATCTTTAAACACTCCTGCAGTGCTTACTTTGAGAAAAGGAGACAACACCTCACCTGATGCATCTTGTTAAAAGGATAAATTCAAGTGACCTGCATCTAAAAGCTGACCTTGCTTATGGCCCCTGGGAGTAGGATTTGTCACCACAGACACTGTAGTCTTTGATCCTCTGACCCTGAGGTGATCCACCTAGAAACTGCTGGAAGTTCAATTGAACTGAAGTAGCCCACCTCAGCAAACCTTGTCTTACTGGACAAGGAAGCCAAAGTAGATATTCTGTGTATTTTTTCCTGTGTGCCTCCATCAGCCTGCTTAAAACTTGCTTGGACAACATGTGACAAATCTCCCCAACAGACCTATGAAAACTAAACTGTTTTTATATTGGGATGCTTTGTTGCTTATCAGATATGTTGTAGAACTTTTCCTTTGCAAGAATGATTTCCCAGCTAGGAGCTGAATACTGCAGAAAGAGCAGTCATTCTTTATTTGGCGCCAGGTGCATGGGGGATCCTTCCGCTTGGCATGCATGCCAATTCATAAGAGGCAGGCATTTTTATACACACCATGATTCACATATTCATTATATTTCCTGGAAAAAGTAGTCATATGTTGATTAGTTCCCAGAAGTCACTTACATAATTTGCCTCCCTTTCGCACATACTCTACACTGTCCTGGGGGAGTCCCTCGGGTGGTCTCTGGTGGTTGTGGGTCCCGAAGGAATTGTTCTCTTTATCTCTTGTTCAGGTATCAGCAACTTTGATTGCAGCACTTAACATGTAGTTAGCATGTCCCTCTCCTAAGTACATATTTACATATCAACAGCTTTGATTGTGACATAATCACTGTAATAATTAGTGAAAATCTTGCTTTGAAAATAACAAAAATGTTATCATAATTCTCAAAATGATGGTTCAGTAATTTAGTAATACTTATTATCTTGCCAGCAGTAAGCTGTGGGTCTAATCCAAAACCCAGGAAGCTCAATAAGAAGCTTTCCATTGGCCTCAGAAGGTTTTGGATCAAGCCCTCCATTAAAGATACAGGAAGAAAACAGCCCTTGTTGTAGTACTCAGATAGCATGCATGAATAAAATACAAGTGTTAATGTCACCGAAATCGGGAATAAACCTCGTAACACCAATGTAGTGTTAAAAGACAGGCATTCTTTATTCATGGTGCCGGGAACACGGGGATAGCTCCTCCCAAAATCGTGTTCGTTCAATCAGTCTAAGAAACATTCTTTTATAGATACACAAATACATATTCATCATCCTCTATACAATGATTGGTTGAAAATTCTTCACCTAACATGTAAATGACTACGCATGCTCACTATAACTTTCTAAGAATTTACTTCCTGGATCTTTTGAGTCGGAGGGTTTCTTGAGTGGGTGGTCCTTGAGTCGGTGATCACGATCTCCCCTTGTCCAAATTACCTTTCCTACAAAGTTCATTTAAACTTGGCCACACTAAATAGACCTTCACAGGCTGTCGGTCCCATAAGTAATTATTCATTCTACAGTCTTTTGTTTCAAGACAACAAAATTACATTTCATTGAACCATTGTCTAGGTAGAACTGACCAAGTTGTTCCTTCTTCCTAGCTACTCATTAAAACAAAACATAGTACTATGATCACAATGTTACACCTTAATTCCTTGATAATTAAATCAAGATGGAAAGGGTTAAATGGGTTCTTGAGCATCATTGCTGGTGCATAACCTGTTCCTATAGTTACATCTTTACAACTTATTACTAACCTATTCTCTAGTTATTGTTTGATTCCCCCATCACCTTGGTTACACTAAGGTCAGTGAAGTGGTTCCTGGATGTAACATGTGAAGTGTAGTAGCATCCAAAACAGTTTATCAATGCAAGACAATATTATTATTCCAGCTATTAGTGTAACCAAG
>NW_010539946.1:0-776 GCF_000687285.1 Phaethon lepturus
CGCTGTCAAAGGCTTTAGTAAAGTCCAGGTATATAGACAACATCCACAGCCTTTCCCTCGTCTACTAGGCAGGTCACCTGGTCATAGAAGAAGTTCAGGTTGGTACAACAGCACTTGCCTTTCATGAACCCATGCTGGCTGGGCCTGATCCCTTGGTTGTTCTTCACATGCCCCGTGAGCTCTCTCAAGTCAAACCGCTCCATGATCTTCGCCAGTACCGAAGTCAGGCTGACAGGCCTGTAGTTCCCAGGATCCTCCTTCCGGCCTTTCTTGTAGATGGACATCCCATTGGCAAGCTTCCAGTCATCTCGGACTTCCTCTATTAACCAGGACTGCTGATAAATGATGGAGAGTGGCTTGGCAAGCTCCTTTGCCAGCACCCTCAGTACTCTTGGGTGGATCCCATCAGGCCCCATAGGCTTGTGGGTGTCCAGGTGGATTAACAGGTCCTTAACTGCTTCCTGCTGGATTATGAGTTTATTGTGCTCTCTATCACTGTCTTCCAGCTCAGGGGGCTGAATACCCTATGGATACCTGGACTGGTTATTAAAGATTGAGGCAAAGGCAGCATTCAGTATCTCAGCCTTGTCTTCATCCTTGGAGACAATGTTCCTTGCCATAGTTAATAAGGGATGGAGATTCTTCTTGCCTCTCTTTTTGTTGTTAACATATTTGTAAAAACATTTTTTGTTATCTTTTATGACCATGCCCACACTGAGCTCTAGCTGGGCTTTTGCCTTCATGCCCACACTGAGCTCTAGCTGGGCTTTTGCCTT
>NW_010539947.1:0-1912 GCF_000687285.1 Phaethon lepturus
AAGGTCTTTTCCAACCTTAATGATTCTGTTGATATCTCCTAAAATTGAAGCATTCTTGCAACTAATTCACTGCAATAGGGCAGTTGCTTCTCAACAGACATGAGTCAGAAAAGTACAAAGACAGATGGAAAATCTTAACTATCATTAATCATAAATTATTTGACAAGAAGACTTTTTTTTGGACTTCTCTCAACTGCTGTTCTCTCATTTTCATCCTATATGCCAATAGTAATTTTCTAACAACTACAGCTGACTCACATGGGGTGGAGAGGGGGAGTAGAGCTATTATTTTGTGGTTTACAACCCACAAGTGCTGCTTTTACCACTTGCCATTTAACTTGTGTCTTAGATTATTTCCTCCAAGTTGTATTAGTGTACGGTTTTCTCAATCTGAACCTCATTTTATGACTTTCAGACCAGATATCAGGTTTTGTTTCCAGGTTCCTCTGTATTAGTTATAACTGTCTTTTGTTCCAACATACAGCCATTTACAAACATTATCAGCATAGTCTTTGCCCTCTGCATTACTAATGAATGGGGTAAACAAGCTCACAGCTCGGTGTGAAACCTAACAGACACCTCATGCCAATCCAATACATTATTAATTATCTCTACCTTGTACTCATCGTCTTTTGGCTAGTCAGTCTGCATTTGAAAACTGTGATATATTCTTAGATCCGATATTTTCTCTATAGTCCAAGTTTTAATTAGTTTTAAGAGAAACATGTCAAGACACTATACTGAATATTTTCCTCAAATCCCAATGTCACAGAACTTAAACTGTGAACTACTCATTTTACAAATATATCCGAAAATCAAAATTAGCAAAAAGTCCTGCACAGTTTATTATTTGTGACAGCTGTTTTGTAAAAGCCAAGACTGTACTCTCCATGACTTTCTCTTTTTTCTCTTATTTCTACAGTTTTACTAAAAGAAAAAACAATTGTCAAAAACATACTTTAATAAAAACATAAATTGATACTGTGACAATTTTTACCCCTTTTACCTAGCTGTTGTGTGAATTTTCCATGATATCTAACTAAAACCACCCTCCTGTTCTCTTCCTTCCCTCTCCCACCTCCAAAATATCATCACTAGCATATAATTCTATTTTGGAGGAGTGTGGTGGGTTAACCTTGGCTGGCTGCCAGATGCTTAACAAGCTGCTCTCTCACTGCCCCTCCTCAACAGGACAGGGGGAGAAAATAAGATGAAAAAGCTTGTGTGTCAAGATGAGGACAGGGAGATCACTTACTAGTTACTGTCATGGGCATAACAGACTCAACTTGGGGAAAACTAATTTAATTTATTGCCAATTAAAAATAGAGTGGGATGGTGAGAAACAAAGACAAAACTAACACCCCCCCCCCTTTTTTCCCAGGCTCAAATTCACCCCTACGTTCCCGACTTCTACCTTTTCCACCCAACCCCTGCGTGGTGCAGGAGGGATGGGGAAAGGGGGTTGGCGTCAGTTCATAATACTGCATCTCTGCTGCTCCTTCCTCCTCACACTTTACCCCTGCTCCAGCATGGGATCCCTCTCACAGGATACAATCCTTCACAAACTGCTCCAGCATGGGTCTTTTCCATGGGGTACAGTCCCTGCCAGGAGCTCGCTCCAGCATGGGCTCTCCAGAGGTTGCAGCTTCCTTCATGGCATATCCACTTGCTGCATCATGGGATCCTCCACAGGCTCTGGCATGGTACTTACTTCACGGGCTGCAGAGGGACAACCTGCTTTTCCATGGTCTTCTCCATGGGCTTGTACAGTTTTGGCTGAGATAGAGTTAAATTTCTTCATAGTAGCTAGTATGGGGCTATGTTTTGGATTTATGATGAAAACAGTGTTGATTGATTGATAACACACGCATGTTTTAGCTATTGCTATTGCTGAGCAGTGCTTACACAGAGT
>NW_010539948.1:0-868 GCF_000687285.1 Phaethon lepturus
GGAGGAATCAAGCGGCAGTGCTTACATTTCCCTGCTTGGGGCTGAAGCTGAAGGGGTCCCCCCCGATCTCCTGCATTTTCTCCTGCTGATCCAGCCTGTGCAAGAGGTCCTGCAGCCTCTCGATGTAGCTGATGGCGCTCCTCAGGATCTCCACCTTGGGCAGCCTCTGGTTGGGGTTTGCCACAGTCCGCCTTTTCAGAGCCTCAAAGGCTTCGTTGATCTTCTTCAGCCTCCTCCTCTCTCGCAGGGTGGCTGCTTTCCGTCTGTCCGTGGGGGCCGACTTTCTCTTGCAAGTTTTACAAGCCCAGATCAAACACTGGCCGGGGCAGTGAGGGGGTTGTAGTCCCGGGGGTGCCAGCACATGCTCCTCTCCGCTGCTGTCACTGCCGGCCTCCGGTGGCATTTGGTCCTGACAGGGGGACAAGGTGCCATCGCTGCCTGGGTACAGTGGAGATCCCTCGGCCATCTCCAGCTGCTGCAAGGCTCCATTCTCCCCATCCAAGTAGAAGAAATAGGAGCCAGTTTCAAAAAGGTCCATCATCATGCTGTCCCTCGGCCTCTCTGCCTGCTTGAGTTGGGTGGCAGGCTCAAAAACACCCCGAGGAACAACCCTGATGGAATTTAATTAGTGCAGTGACATAAGTCCCCTCTGCTTTATATAGGAGCAGCTGAAACCCTATCCAACTTTTAGCTGTCGCGGTGCATCACCCTCCAAAACTGATTCCAGCCAGTCTCCTGGGCGCTGTCCTGAGAACATCTCCTATTTAGAAAGGGGAGGGCAAGAGGAGACAGAGGCAAATTAAAAAAAAGGGGGGAAACAAACAAAAAATAAAATTACAACCCAAATTTCCGCCCCCCCCCCCAAAAT
>NW_010539948.1:915-1607 GCF_000687285.1 Phaethon lepturus
GCGCGGCGACCCGCCCCCCCCCCGCTGGCGAGCCTGCAGGGGTACAGCTGGAGGGCAAAGGCACAGGGCTTCACAGGGAGCCCTCCCGCAGCCCACCTCTCAGGCTCCCCAGCACACGCTCCTTGCCTCGCTGCTAAGTATAGATCTATAAGGAGAGTTTCAAAGGCAGCCATCACTCTCCAAATAGACGGGTTAATATTTTCAGAAGAAGTCCCTGCTATTTCCCCCCCACCCCCCTTGAAGCATGCCATTCCTGTGACCCAAGCCACCCGGGCCAGCCCAAGGTTAGGAGCCAAGCTCACTGTTCCTCCACACACAGCGGGAAGGTTGCCAAGGCAGAGCCTTGCTGCGGTGCTGGAGCACCCGTGGTTTATTGCACCTCGGTTTAGTCTTTAAATCTGAACTTTCCCCCGTTGCCCATGAGGTGACAGGAGTGATTCCGGGTGACTGGGTTACAGTCTGATGGGGCTCTCAAGACAGCCCCTGTCCTTGACAGTGTTTAGCGCAAGCAAAGCCCAGGCATCTGGTGTAACTGCAGTTTAATCCCTCAGGCCTGGCAAGGTATATAGAGCTTCCAGAAATGGAGCTTGTGATTACTCTCTCTTAGTGTGTACTGTAATGTCACATCATGTCTAGGCTTCTCTTACATCAAGAAAGAGGAAGTATGGGAAAATGGCCTGTTTGCCTCTTTC
>NW_010539948.1:1638-5333 GCF_000687285.1 Phaethon lepturus
CCTTGAACCCCATGTAATTTCCCTCTGCTTATGTAAATATATATGTGTATATGCATATATGTCTCTATATGGATAGGCACACACATGTATGTATATTTATGTGGATAGGTATATTTCTCTGTGTATACATGTGTATACTCACATACAGGTATACACTTTTTCATAGAAACTCACAATAACACATGAAGAGTGGATGAAGTCCTTGGGATACCGTGATATCTCTCAGATGTAGCTTCTAACTTCATTCTCTCTGAAGGGAATGGCGGCATTTTTGTTCAGTTCTCAAAAGCTACAATGAAATTGATCATTAACTTGACTGTTTCTCCAAAACTGATTGCAAACCAATTTTTTGGAGTACCGAATTCTGAAAGGGTAGTTGTAATTTTGTTTTGACCAAATCAGTGTTGTTGGGATGGATCTCATTTCTGCTTTAATAAGGCAGAACAATATCCAGTTTTGGATGAGAGAGAGAAATTCAGACTGTTCTCAGCGAGACTAATTTTGATATTCATATTCCAGCACTGAGGTTTTTTTCCTCTTCACATTAAAGACAGGGTAGTCTTGCAGTCAAGGAGCTGAACATAAGACACAGTTTCTCAGTTTCCATGCTCTGCAACTTGCTTTCTGTTTGACCTTCGACCAGTCACTTAATTTCCCTGTGATTTAATTTTCTACCTTTAAAAAGGGATATAATGTTGACCTCTACCCCATCCCTTGTGTTTCTCATTTAATTTGCTGACTATCCAGGGAGGAGCCACCCCTCGGCATCACATGCTTTGGAGTTCCACAGGATGTTTGTCCCATACCATTAGTAATGGTAGTAATAATAGTAATAAAAAAAATCGTAAGTCTGCTGATTATTTAAAACATTTTCACATTTATGACAGCAATTTTTTCTTTTAATCTCTAGTTTATTCACTACTGCTCTGGAATATTTGGACAAGACAGAGACGAGATCAAGCTATGGGTAAGGTGCACAAACGAAAACTTAGTTTAAGGGAGAAAGATCATTACCAAATTGCTCTTATCCTTTCAAGACTTTTAACTGCACTTAGGGAGTTGGGAAACTGGAATTTTAGGAGCCAGATGCTCCTTCTGCTGTCAACAGATTTTTTTCTCTTCAAACAGGAAACAAAATAAGAAGTTCTTTCTTTCCAGCACTTAGTGGTTACTTAAACGGATTTGATTCCTCATAGTAACATGGGCACAGCCATAGTTATCCCACTGAAGAAGTATTTCAGAAGTCAGTCAGTGTATGGTAGGTTCAGTAAGTGGTCAGGATGAGCCAAACCCAGAAAAGATACACTGCATTTTAAATCACAGCTGGTCTCCAGGTCTTTGATTCCTTCAATTTCACTTTTCCACATAAACTTCTGTATAATTACAATTGAATAATGAGCCTGTAACTGCCCAGGTCACTCTTGACACCTTATGATCTAAGCAGAAGTTCAGTCCAGAATTACAGAGAAATATTTTGTCATCTAGGACCCACATAGCACTGCATACCACTCCAAAGACCTCCTTTTTCTCCTTCACTCTTCTCAAGATTCTTCCGGCCACAGGCATTGTGTATTGTTCATCTTTGATCTCTTCGACACTTCTTTGTGGTGTCATCGGTAATCAATGGGGATCAGGCATCTCCGCTCCTGTTTGGCACTCTGAAAGGTCACGTCAGTGAAGGTGAAATTTTCACTCTGTCCTTGTTAGAGCCCTATTCTACTTGTACAATACTCCCCTTGATTTGAGAGGTGGTTAGATACCTTGACTACCAGGTAACAGTTCTTTAGTAATTCCTTGCAGATGTCTGAAGTGCAGGTTATCAGCATAGGCCCAACCGTGGGCATACTGGGATTCTCAGTTTCTTTGCATTTCAGATATGGAAATTTTTCTGTTCACACTCCCATTCTCCTTTTTTTCCTTTGACACATGTTCAGCAGCATCTTTCTTATCAGAAACTTTCCCTTTCAACATACTTTATTGTTAATATACAATGATATACTTCCACCTTTATTTCTGTATTTCTCAAATAGTTTATATTCTTCAAAATTTATGTTTCACCAAGTTTCTGAAATACCTCTGACATTTGACTTGACGTCTTCTGCTGATATTTCTAACATGTCAGTTTTTTTTCTCAGGAAAAATAACACCTTTTTAAATTTTAGCATTTTTCATCTAATTTCTCAACAGAAAAAAGTTATACACTGTCCTCATAGTCTCAAGACAACCACTTAAAGTACCTCTTTGCTACAAAGTCTAGGCTCTTACTCCTGTCCTGTTCTCTGTCAATTCCAATTCACAGAGAAGACCTTCTCACCTGAGTTTGGTATTCAGGTAAAGGTAGGTGGCATGTCTGGGGATATATGTTAACATCCATGTTTTGTTGTCACTTGTAGCCTATATGGTACATAGTTAGGACACCAGTCTAAGCTATTAGAGGGTTAATTGTCTGCCATTCCTTCTGTTGTGTCAAGAGGTCCACTCAAATACTCCCCCAGGATGTGTTTACATTCACATTTCAGTTTGTCAGGAATGTCTGCATGGAGCAAATCTCTGAATAGCCCCCACTTACTGCACTTTTGATACTTTTGATACTTTTAATACAGGGTGCTCTCGGAGTGTGTCGTCTGGGTTCTGTTCAAGTGAAACTAGGCTGGAAGGTGCCCTGAAGTGTGAAGTGGATGCTAGGTCTTCTGCACTGCTGGTTTCTACAGATCTGCTCCTGGTGCACCTGTGTTATCTCCTAATGTATTCATAGTCACAGCTCATTGAGAAGAACTAGAGAAAACCTTGACATGTTCCTGCACTCTGAGATTTGCTGCTGAAATAGTATATTCACTATTCATGCCAAGGATTGCAAAAGCTAAGGGGGATGAAACACTTCATCTCTCCTTTCCCTTCAGAAGGAAATGTTAGGGAGATGGGAAGGATTGAGATATTTTTACTTTTTAAAGATGTTTGAAATGACTGGGAGATGTGGAGACTGGAAAGAACATGTATCTGTCCCTGAATCTACAATTTACTACAGAAATGTTTGGTGAATAGAGATTAGAGATTTTCCATTAATTTTTTTGGAAGTCTGGGCAGTGGAGACTCTAGGGGGGACCATCATTTCTTATGCTGACAATGACCTATGGGAAATTTAAGCAAAAGAACTTTACTGACATTCATGGAAGCATAATTCCTGCTACTGGAACAGAGCATATGGAACTTCATGGCTTGTGGTATCTAGGAGCACTTCTTGGCTGAACATCATGAGCTCTTCTTGCCTTAAAATGTCTGAATTTTACAGAGGTCTGCAGGGGTAGCACAGACCAAATTCTTGATTTTCATTTATATGTGTTGTTAGACTATCAGTTGAATTTTGCTTACCTTGACTCTGCTGTTTACTTGTCCCTATTCAAATTCTGCCTGTCCAAGGAAATTATATTATTCGCATACCCACACTGTCACGTGCACTGTTACTGGAGATTTAGGAACTGACTAGAGGAGGTGCGTGTACTGTGTGTGCCACTGCTTGTGTAGAAGTATGTGCCATTTCAGAGAATTTAAAAGCATGTGGGAGCAACCATTCCTCAAATGCAAGTTTGGCAAGTGGAGCAGTGAATGGTACAGTATACGCTCTGGAGCTGGGATGCCAGAAATGTAGAAACCCGTAAAAGACAACTTTGTATAATTTTATGGCCTTTGTAGGGACA
>NW_010539948.1:5364-16445 GCF_000687285.1 Phaethon lepturus
ACAGAGGTCTTGGCTGTATAGCTGTTCCAAATTATTGCTGTTTTCCTTTGATTGGATATGGACTTTAGTGTTCATATCAGTTACAGTCCTGTTAGTATCTGAGAGGTGCAACCTTGCTAACTAAACAGACTCCTCTAGTTCAATATGGTAAGGTAGGATTTCATTACAGCTCTCAAGTTGGTCAGTTATGAGACACAGTTCTAAATGGCAGATGCTTTAATGCCTGTGTCAGGGTCTACAGTGACAAATAGTCACCACTGCACAAACACATTTATTTTACTACAAGACGTTTTCCTGGGGAGGAGGGAGTGCCAATCAGAAGCTGGAGGCCCGTTGCACTGTTGCTGGCTGGGACAAGCATTTTCCATGGTTCTATCCACAAGCAGGCATTCCTTGCAGGAAGAAAGGTAGTAATAATGACAGATGTCTTCTACTTGTGAGTAGGCAAAAAATGGGGGACCTGAAATGTGACACAAGTACAAGACATGTCATGAGATACACAATCATGATTTTACCGTCACATTTTTTGTGATTACATGAAAGGCCATTTTTACAGTCATATACTTATTTGTCTGTTTATGCTACAAACTGTTGGAAGCATAGAGTGCATTTTCACACTATGTAGTTTCAGAACATGATGACTGCGACATCTAAACCTAATCTCAGTCGAAAGGGCAATAGTTAAGCTGTGGTTGCTACTACTAACTAAAATAAATATTCATTTTAATTCTGCAAGTGAAAGGAAGGAAAGGGTGTGTGGAGAGCTAGTTTCTGCATCCAGCACTTGGGCTAATCACATCCCTGCTGTCTATGGACAGAAAGAGAGCTTAGTGCTCAGACTGTGGGAAAATGACAGCTTACTTTTCTGGGGCTCAGAAGGGATTTTTGCAGAGCCATGGAGCTTCATGGAAAACTGGGATAATAGTTGCTTGGAAGTAGAAGCTGTGAAGATACTGTGAAGGTAATGGATGTAGACAACTCCCTCCTCAGCAATAATACGGGGATTGATTAAAGCAGCGCATCACAAAACCATAAACTGATTATGCATAATGATCACTTTTTATACATAAATTGTATTCAACTGCTTCATCATCCATTGCCAAATATTCTTTTGGTTTCCTGGTGTAAGCTCTCTGACATTCGGGTGTGCCAGTTTAATGAGCCATATGATTATAGATACATAGCACTGGGTGATTAAGATAAAGTTAATAAGCTGTAGTCAAATGCAGGCATTACTGGGTCTTGACTTATTTCCTGGTGCTGCATTAATTCAGTCCTCAATTATTCTATGCACATATGGATTTAAAATGCAGAAACAACTGAAATGGGAATCTCTTGAGATACTACTGTTGCCAAAATGTAACTGCGGTATTGGGAGTAATGCAATCATGTCATAGCCCTATAGAATTCCTATTCCTCATGAGATTTTATGTGTTTTCTCTGTTGTCTATAATTTCAAATTTTGTTCATTATATTTTCAGTATTCTTCTGCCTTTGTGGACAATCAATTCAGCTCATAATTTTGAAGAAGTGTTGATTTCACCATGATTTGTATTTTGTACCTTTTACATGATTTGTACTTCAAGGTCTTTTTCTCCATGTGTCATCATTACCTTTTGCTTTCCACATCCTACATTGCTTTTCAAATAAAACTTGTGTCATGTACTTCGTTATGACTTGCTTGTGGCATGCCGTCAATCTTTTATAGTGTATAGTAAATACAGAATATTGTTTTTGCTGTCCTGTCACATTTTCTTGTGAAAATCCTTGGGCTTTACTGCAAAAAAAAAAAAAAAAAAAAAAAAAAAAAGAAAGGGTTTGTATATTCATTCTTAACAACATTTCCTATTTTCTTCCTCTTTTTCTGCGTTATAGCAAGAAAATATGTTTTCACAGATACATCTTTCTTTATCCCTTAAGAATACACTGATCTTCAAACATTTTCATTATTCGGTGTAACTTCTTCTTACCATTTCCACTTGATTTGGGCTGGTACACTAGTTGCTGTATTTTGGGGCTCTTTTGCATCACTTGCAGTCTCCTGCAGCTGCTGGTATCTTCTAATCATTGAAAGACAAAAATGTACTTCTGTCCCTTCCTGGTGATAACCTAGTCAGTTGTCCACCTGGAAAATACCTCAAAAGTCCTTAAAGTTTTATCTCCCATCACATATAGAGATGAAGTGCTCAAGGTGCCAGAAATTATTTGCCACACTGCTGTCCACCAAATCTGTCATCTGTATTTTCTGAGAAAGGCCAATATCAGATGCTTTAGTGGAAGATACAGGGTGCTCTGAAGAGGTTTCAATAGAGAAGTTTTTTCTTAATCCCTTCAGTTACAGTGGTGTGAACCCTCAAACATGACGACCTGTGTCACCTCCAAACTTTAAAAATAAATTCTGTATAGTGCACCTGGGACTAGAGAAAATGTTAATACAGAATACCCAGGTATGTTATCTACATGGCCTTTCCGAAGGGAGATAGCTGCTGCTTTTGCAAAATAGAAGCCATTGAGAGAAAGGCTTCTGGAAAGAAATTTGCTCTGTATTAAATAGCAATAATGACCTTGAATCCAACATATATTGTATCATGTTGTTATCGGAACATGTTGCACAGCTGCAAAACTGTTTTAGGCTGTGAAGGTCATTCGGTTACTCGGCTGTGTGTCATTTAAGGTACACGCTTATAATCAAGGTTGGTTACCTGTGATCTGTCAGTGCAAGAAATAGAGCAGTCTGTCTTGTACTCCTTTACCTCTCTGTTCTGTTCATTTCACATAATTTTACTTCATAACTTCTGCATGTTTATATACTAGGATTTCACTTGCTTTGAGATTCTTGGAGGCTCAAAACATGTTCTTTAAAGTACGCTGGAATCTAGATTTGTAACATGGTCTTTTGAACATGCCATGGGTATGTGGCGCGAAGAAAATCCACAAATTTGTTGTTTGAGATTTTTGAAATATGTAAATAGCTCTCACCACTAGTTCTGTACCATATTAAAACACCCATGTGATGTTCCAAAAGTACAAAGTCATCTGCAAACACTGAAAACTCAACCACATCAACAATTCACTGGACAATACAAAATCATCCAAATTTCTGCTTTGGCTGTGGAGGACAGCATCAGTGGGTTTTGTATCAATTTAAAGATTCTGAGTGGTGTTCCTACAAAATCAGTTGAGCCCACTCAACAGTATGAAACTAACAAAGATTCTCATCTGCAAGTATCAAACAAGTATTTAACAGGATAAAGAAACTTTGCCATATTTGGAAGATACAGAATGAAGAATATAAAGGCTCTGAAATGTTTACAAGAATAATCATTAACAGTGACATGGGGAAGAGAGTTGTCTCTGATGCTGATTGTCCCTGAAGATTTAATCTTTTATCACCTTTCAAGCTGCAAAGTCCATCCTGCACAATCTAATAACCTTCAAGGACATTATGGTAACGAACTTAGATGAACTTTTTCTACATTTCTTTCCAAGTAAATTACTTTGCATTATTACAAGAGAATTAGAAATCAGCATCCAAAATGTCCATGTCATTAGTGAAGAATTGCCAAGAAAGATTGCCAACTAATTAATTGAAATTTCTTTTGGAGAAGAGAGCCCTCTGAAGGCTCTGGATCATCAGTGTTGCCCCACTTGGGTCCAAAAGTCATGTCAATTTACAGAAAAACTTGGGGTGTGTGTGTATATATCTCTCTTTTGTCTGGAGCCAGCTGATGCTAGGCCTGAGTATTTCATGGAACAAGGAGTTACTAAATGATCACACAATTGGCACCATCTTTACAAACTGTATTATTCATCATACAGGCTGGAAGGTAGTGTGTGAGCACACTCACACCCACAAGCAGCATCAATGCCTCGTGGCTGCTTATATTTAGCTGTCTTTTCAGGTAGAGGATGTATCTGCAGAATTTGATTTAACACAGGCAGCAGCAACAGTTTATAAACAATAAAGAGTCTGCAGATGCTCAGATTATCACCTCTCATTGGGGAGCTTTCTCAGTCAAGCATCTCAAATTTGACGTATCCATGGTTCCAGGAATTTTGTAACACTTCTCATAAACTATTCTCCAGAATTCCAACTGTTCAGTACTGTGATTATATCCTGATGCTGGGTCCAGTTAGCAGTGAACTTGCTTAGTGTTTTGGGGAAGTTTTAAGTTGCTCATAAAGTCATTTATCTGAAGTAAGAGGAGAAAATATGAGACTGGAAAAAAGCAATGTCACTTTCTAGAGATGTATGACATTCTCTGACAGATGATAAATGTGTGCTAACAGTATCCCTGAACTGAAATTCAAGCAACAATTTGATGATCAATAGAGAAATTTCCTGAAGTGATCAAACGATTTTTTCCTCACCAACATGGACTATCTAATAAAAAAGAAATTTTAACTGTGTTTTTATTTGTGAAAAAAGCCAGTGAATCATCTTAGTTACAACACAGTGCATTCAAGAACTGCATGCATGCACAGACCAACAGTCATGCCTGTAACTCAAACTGACACCAGGATATAGAGAGTTGTAAGTAAGTCTAAAGTTAGTCAAAGTACTTAATGTGACTTTTCAAGAGCCCCAAAATTTCCCAGTAAGCCATGATCTAGAATGGTCTTATCAACTGTCCTAGGCCCTTGCAAGGAATTACCTTTCTGACTGTGATAGCTTTTGGTATGAAATACCTTGAGATTATTTTCGTCACAAATATCTGAGGTAGTAACATGAAATCTTCATCACCTATTTGCAGCTTAGTAGTATCAGACAGCGGAATTTATATGTGTCTGATGAGTCCAAGTTATACCAAAGGCTTTTTCATTTGAACTGTCATTGCACGCTGCTGATCCCAATGAACAGTCATACCGAACTATGGTGAAGACAATCAGAAATGCACTACCGATATTCTGGAAAGAAATTGCATGATAAGGCTTGTCACGTTCTCATTGTTCTGCATGGCACTCCTTGTCCAGTTTACTAGCATCAGTTCAGCAAGATGGCCTCTTAGTTTAGATCTTTATGATCTTGACTCTGTTGTACCCGGGACAATGCAGTACTAGCAGGAACAGATTGGGTTAATCTCATCCATCCTTACATTGCTTTTTGCCACAGAATTCATATGTGATAAAAACTGTTGAGCTGAAGCAAATGGCTTCAACAATTATCGGTGTCATCAGACCTGTCCTATATATAGCCTATGTACATCATCCACGTACTTGTTCTTTGACACAGTAAGCTTACAGAAGTAATTAATGGATTAGTGTAAGTGACTCTTCTAACTTTTAGTACAATGGAAAAAAATAAGTCACATATAAGAAATACATAATATGTGACACATTCCCTGCTGGGTCAGCCCATCTAGCAGAATATTCTGACTATTTAGAAAGTGCATATGAGCATGGCTGCTTCTGGTCATCCATTCTGTTTTTACTTCCCCAGTATCAAGAACTGTCTAATCAGGGATGTTATAGGGCACATCCCTGCCTAGTTCTGTTAGTATCTGTTTACGGACATGTTGCCCATGAATTCATCTAATCCCTTTCTGAACATCTCAATAGTGTCTCACCTCCCAAAGTATTTTTTGTAATTACTTACATCTGATAGTGCTTGCAGGATCAGGTCCCAAAGGACAGGCCAGTGAAGGGAAACCTAGATAGATAATCCTTCTTGGACTAACCATGAGAAGGGTCTCAAGAGCTGCCAAGTGACATCAGGAAATGCCAATTAGCAGTAATGCCACCAAGGGCCTGATTCCACATGGGACTTATGTGCCTGTGCACCACTTTGGGTGCCTAAATTTACGATGTAGATATTCAGGCCTTGCTGCAAAACCATAGAGATGTCAGAAAAGTATATGCACCATGTTTTTCTTCAGGATATTTCCAGAGGTATCTAAACATCATTTTCTGGACATATGCAGAAATCTCTCACTGTTGGCACAGCAGAGTAGCTAGGTGCATTGCTTTTAACGTGCCTCTGCCTGGCATATTGACAGGACCTAGAACAGATCTACCCAGAATACACCTTCTAGATTGGACCTTGAATACAGCTTAGCCAGAGGCTTTTTATGTAGCAGTTCGGGACTTACCAGAATGTCATTCTTCTTGATGAGACTGTACCTACCTCTTAGTGAAACCACAAGTGGTGATCTTGACAAAACAAGACCCTGATCAAACTTTGAAGTTGGCTCTGGGCTAGATGACCTCCACAGGTCCTTTCCAGCCTCAATTATTCTGATATTCTGTTCTAAAGCTGAGGAAAAGCAGTCATGAACAAGGTAAGGGGGAAAAAAAGACGACAGAACTAAGGCTAGATACTAAGAAAGAACTAAGAAAGGAGAGCATAGACATGTTAGGACAAAATCAGAAAGGCAAAGGACAAAGCAAGAAATCACTATTAAAAGACATAAGAAGTCAGAAGAAACTTTCATTAAGTATTGCAATAGCAATAGTAAGAGAACTAAGGGACCCTGAATGGAGAGAAAGCCATTAACAGATGATGCTGTGCTTAATGCCTCTGTCAATTCAAAATACAACGAAAAGATTAAGTGCATTTGGCTGGTTAACACAATTATTAGCACTAGTAACAAAAGGAGAAAGGGTCAGGACGGGGCAGGAAAACCAAGAGGTAAAATAATTAAATTAACTTACATGTTAAAACTGGTCTGGCCTCAGTGTACTTAGAGAATTGGCTGAACTGGTCTTGGTGCCATTTCCTGATATCTTTGAGAACTTGTGGAGGATGAGTGAGATTGCAGAAGAATGTAAATTGGAAATACATGCTTATTCTTAAACAGAAGGAAAGAGGGTCTTGTAGATGAGGAGTTCAACCCAATTTTCTGTAAAAATACTGGAAAACGATACAATATTTACCTACACCTGGAAGAATATAAAGAGGTAAATAATGCCATCATGGAGTATTCTTCCTGTCAAAAAATCTTCAAGACTAAGCTGTGCCAAATCAATTTATTGTCCTGCCATAATACAAGAACAATTCTTGTGGTTATGGGATAAGCAGAAGTCACTTACTTGATTTTAATGAAGTTTTTTTTATACGTTTCACATGACATTTTCATATGAAGATGAGGAAAATGAAACTCCTACGGAAACTCATCAAAGAAGTCTCAAAAGAGACTTCCTGGGATTCTGCTGTGGGAACTCATGTTTTAATTACTAACTTGGATGATGGAATAGAGAATATGCTCATCAAGTTTGCAGATATCACAGAGATGGTATGAATTATCAGGCTGTTGGAGGACATGCTTAGATTTTAAACTGATTGTGATGAATCAGAAATATAGTCTTTAATAGGTTTCAGTTTGATGACAAGGGCACAAATGAGCACTTAGGCAAGCCAGCCGGATCACTGCAGCAATACAGACTGAGTAACTAGGTAGGTGGTAATTCTACAAAAGAAAGAAACTGATGGTTACAGTGAATTGTAAGATGAACATACGTCATGCTGTTGAGAAAAAACCCCACACATCCCACTAGGACATACAAACGGGAAGGAGACACATGAGGTTGTCCTTCTGTACTGCTCTAGGCTGGTAAGACCTCAGCTGTAATTCTGTGCCCATTTTCAGGGACTGCACTGCATCTCAAAACAGACACAGCTGGTAAACTAGAGAAAACACTGAATGCTAAGAAGAATGGTGTGAGGCTTAGAAACATTGTCAAAGTAAATGTTGAATGAATGTGGTGGCATAGACTAGAGAACAGACAGAAGAGAAAGCGCAGGCAGTGATCAAGCAAACAGTTAACAATTGCTGCAAAGAGGTGCAGAGTAAAATGATGCTGGTGATAGAAAAAAATATATGCAATTAGTTATAACAAGGCAGGTTTAGGTAAGTCTCCTGATGGAAGGAAAAACAGCAGACTGGCTTAGCTGCAAAGCAGCAGCTATACAAACCTCTGCCAGGAGTGATGTAGACTTCAAGGAAAATAAAACAGACTATGGGATTTCCTAAGATTTTTTTTTGCCTTATTTTGCTATGAACATTGCTGTCATTGTTCCCTATTAGCAAGAATTCTCCTTTGTTTAAGATAACTGAGGAGAATTAAGGATGGAAAAAAGAAAAGCGGTCTAGGTATCGGGGCACTTGCAGGGAGGGAGAAGATCCAGCCAGGCTCTTGTAATTTTTTAAAATATTGTACTTGTGTGTTTGAACAGCTGCCTTCCACATTTCATGTGAGAGCCTGCCCCCCTCAGGCTACATCCCTTTCTGAATGAATATTTGAACATTCTTGAAAGTGGCACTACTGGAGCAAGACAGGTAGTGCACATGTAATTCATCAGCAGCCTTAGCCCAGGGATCAGCATATTTGCCTGAGATGTGATAAAAAAGAATAAACGGATCCCTGTTCTGAATCAAGCAGAGGGTGGAAATAATTCAATGTCTCCTATGTATTATTTGAGGGTTTAAAATACAAGCCTAGAGATTCACTCCTGGAGTCTTTTTAGAAAGGGAAATCAGAATTGGCAATTCCAATTGAGTTAGACAACAATTAAATGATAATTAGATGATGATTCCCTAACAAGAGGGTGCAACAATCGTAGAGCTTTGTGGGCATATACACTTTGCCACGTTTTAGCTGCATTATCAGTCCTTTTTGTCTCCTAAGTCCCATTCATAATTTCTGAGAGTGCCTTTCTGAAGTGGCTGGTTTTTTCTGCGTGTTGAATTTGGGCACCTGTCAGCTAAGGATTCTGCTGAACAGCAGGATGTTCAGGAGTTAGGCATTGTAACACTTAAAAGTCCTTGAAAATCTCTAGCACAGGCCAACCTCTATTTTATGTCATTATTCCTGTCTCAATACCTCTCTCTCTCACCTTCAGACAAAAAAAAAAAAAAAAGAGGCAAGAAAAAAGAGAACTTGAGACACAAAAGAGCTCCATGGAATATGTAGTGGATTGTAACCTGTCTGGGCTGTACACTGAAAATTTCCTGTGCCCAAGAGTCACAAGCGTTTCTAGCACGCAGACAATCAAGAGAAGAGCATACGTGTGGACAGGCTCGCAGGCAGGAGATGGCGTTGATTGCCCTGCGATCTCACTGCTCCATTGTGAAACAGGTCTGGGCTGAGTGTCTGAGCTATTTTGATGATGTTGGCCTCAACAGCTTCCACTGGCTCACTTCCTCCCAAAGTCAGGGGTTTGGATTACCCAGCAATGCCAGCAGACCCTCATTGCCAGTCATGTGATACTTCTTTGGCATGGAACCATTATTTGAATTGTGTGTAAGCTGTGTGCAAGACAAGACTAGCCTCTGCTGAAATATAAAGCCTAAAATTATTTTTGCAGTCCTCTCTAAGAGAAGAACTATACATAGTTCTACAGTATCTACTCTCTTGATTTCGTAAATGCGATTGAAAAAACTCCGTATAGATCATAAAGAATTATTTTAAAATAGTAATAGAAAATCTTGTTTCATTTGATTCATAATCTCTTAGAAATAAACCCATAAGGGCTTTCTCACAGATTTGCTTCTTTGGAAAGATGAACTGTTTACCAAAGTTCATCAAAATACTGAACTCTGACTTATGTTTGGAATTTCATTCTCAGGAAAAAGGAAAACACATCATATGATGTTGAGTATCAGTGGAAGATAGTATTTCTATGTTTAATTAATACACTGTTCCTTCCTCCTAAGCATTTTGATACATGCTGTGTCAAACACATTGTTTACAATGGATTTTTGTTAAGTACAAAGTTCTTTTCATACAGATATTGGCTCTATTAACATGGTTTCTTCAAGCTCATGTCTAAGTTTTAAATTCTGGAATTGACACTTGTTTATTAGCTTTCTCTCAATGGAAGCATTCTCCTTCTTTCAGCTGTTGTAGCAATTCTATATTTCACAAAGTCTCCTTATAAGACCCTGCTGAATATTTTTCCTGGTTTTGGAGAACCGGATGATATGACAGCCCAAAGTATTTCACAGTTCCATTAGAACAACTTGCCTCTTGTTGCAGTGCATATTCACAAAAGGAAAGCTTCAGTCTGTCCCCTTGCAAATTCTTTTTTTTAAAAGCAGAATCCATTACCTCTGTAGATCAAGACTTAATGACAACTATTAACCCAAGTCATGCTTTCCTTTGTTAAACTGAAGCAAGCTAGTCACAACCTGGTCTGACTGATTTAGATGTTCCTTTACTTTCAAGAGCTTGAGTATCTGCTTCTACATGCATGTGTGATAAAGGATGCATGGTGTATCATAACAGTGATCACAAGTTCGAAAAAATGTTGGCATCTCAAATAAGTTCATTCTTGTCATTTTTCTATTATTCCAGACACAGAGCTGAGAGATTTTTGCCTGAAGACTGAATAAGAAGCAATATGCCTTTATGACAAGTATCTGCTGTGCTTCTGGGGCACTTATTGGAACCTTTCCATAAAGATGAAGTTAGCTCTAAATGCTCTTCTAGCTAATGCCCTCCTTATTGAGAGCCACTGCCTACCGCTAGTTCTTTTTTGTCAAGATGAGAGAACAGGAAGGATGATGAAGGCAAAGCGAAGCATGAGCACTATGTGGCAGTGATGCTGTCCATAGTGGCTCTTGACAATCTACTGGCCATTTGTTTTGGGATGACATTGATAGGAGAAAGAACTTATTACTTTGACAGTATTTTTAGTTGTGATAGCAGGTGTGCAAAGACATTTTGGGAGAAACTGCTTTCACTGCAGAGCTTCCCAATATAAATTGACAGGACACATAACTGTTAGGAAAAAAGTTTTAATACACTTTTTTTTTTTTGGCATAAGGAGTTGAGATACACAGAAGTGATTTGTTTCAGTCACGCAAAGTTTGCAAAAACTTGGAACTAAGCACAGATTTTCTCCTATGCTAGCACAAGACCATCTTTCTCTGACTGCCAGTTGGCTCTGGTAGTGATATCAGGGATCCCTTCTGGTTTCAGAGAGAGCACACCAGTATGCAGGAGAGGAATGTTTGTCTCATTAAGTTTTGTACATCATTAGTATATCTGACACAATTAATCTCCATTAACCAGCAACCTGATATGTCCCCCAAACCTGCTTAGGAGTGCCAGTACCACAGAATCACAGAATCACTAAGGTT
>NW_010539949.1:0-12421 GCF_000687285.1 Phaethon lepturus
TGAGGCACCCAGTACCCATGGGATGAGGGCGTGAAGGGGAGTCCCGGCCTGGGTGATGCTGAAGTGTGATGAAGACGTGAAAGAAGTCAGGTTTTTGACTGGCCAGCTCCTCCCTCACACCTCATACGACTTTTAGTCTGACTTTGCAGAAGGAACAAGTGGTTTTTCATGTGCCAGTGGCTAACAGAACTCTGTGTCTGTGTGTGCCATCCCCCTGGGCACTGGGCAGTTATGGCCAGGAGGATATTTCGGTACCACTGCACTGCTGGTGGATGGGTGGAGTTTGCCCAACTACAACAGTCGGGCAAAAGCTGCCTGCACACCATCATCAATTGCGTTTCTCAGCATGAGGACAATAGCTTTTTGCTGTATAGGTTAGGCTTGAAAAGGGCTCTTGTTGAGTAAGAGGCGTGGGGATAGTTGGGGTTTGGGCATCATGCCAGGTGGATGGGGCTTTGCACAGGGGTGGTTTGGGGCTCACAGATGCAGCAAAATAGAGTGGCATGTGGTGTCACAGCCTTTTTTTCTAGTTTGGGAAGCCTGAGCCTGCTTTCCATTCAGGCTTGGCCAAAGTGTGAGTATCTAAGCGTTGCGGGGCAGGCACAGCCTTCTATAGAACTGCATTCAGCTTTGCATGCTAATAAAGTATTGAAAAAGAAGGGGGAGAAAGAAAGAAGGTAAGACAACATACCAAAATGAAGAAAGAAGTATCTGTAACTATTTCAATCTAGAGAAACACTGACAAAGATGTTGGAGGGTTAGACTTGTAAGACTTTAAAACGTTCAAGGAGATAAATGTACCTGATCTGTCTGAGCAGTGCTAAACAGGAGACACGAGAGACACAAGGATTGGAAGACTCACAGGGGGAGAGGGACTATCAAAGGTAGTAATGCCAGTTGGTCTCTCTTCTTGGACTGCTTCTGCATCTTTGTTAAGATTTATGTTAAGAGTTTAGTTGACACTGCTAAGATTTTAGTTCCCATTGTAACTGGGATGGCTCCCAGTCTGACATGGTTCTGGATAGGGCTCACCTTCACATTTAGTGCATTGTGTTCAGAAGGAAGTTATTTAAGATCATTACAGTAGAAACAGATTAGTAGGTGTGCCTGCCCTAGTAGCACTTTGACAATGTACTTCTGCTGAGAGACTGCAGCACCTTTCTGGAAGTGTACAGACAAGAGGCATTGATCTTAAAAACATTTTTGCAACGGTTAAACTCCAGAATAAATAATGTCAAGTATGTATCATATGTTCTCTTTCACTGTCCAGCTTAACCATTCCATCAGCTTTCTTTGCCCCCCTGCATACCACCTTGCCCCCAGCCAGGATGACATTGCCCTTATCAGAGCTCAAGTTAGACATTTCAGCAGAACTTGACAGTTTTTAGCCTTCAGAGTCACATTATTGATTTGAAGTTCATGCTTAACAAATAGTGTCTCTTCTTTTTTAGTGTTTGTAGTGGACATCAGTAGATATCAACATGTATCCCTGTGGGGAGAAAAACAGTCACTGAAGTGCTATGAATTACAAAATGGAGGTGTGTTTTTGTTTGGTTGATTTTGTGGGTTTTTGTTTGTTTGTTTGTTTTTAAATTTCAACTCAATGTTGGCATTAAAAGTTAGAAAATCTACTAAAAACAGCCAAGCCTTGGAAGTACCAAGTTTTATTAAACTCTGTCCTTTGAACTTTGCAAAAGAGCCCCATCTTTCCCTGGGTGCCATCCCTTTGCACCATGCTAGCAACAGTCGGTACATCTAAAGATCATACACCCTACACAGGAAAGTTCATCTGAGCCTTGAGGCAACTAGACAATCTTCACAATTTGAGCCACTTAAGAATTAGCCATCTGATCTAAACTTATCCTTAAGGCTTCCCCCATCGTCAGCGCACACAGAGCAAGGAACCTGCAGAGAGCAGCCCATCACAGTCTAATACGGTTACCTATGAAAAGTGGGAAGAATTGTCTTTCTTCCTATTGACCATAGCCAATGAAGTGGAAACTATAAAAATAACTTTTAAACAGGAATCCCATTCATGTTGATATGGTGTAGTGATTCTCCTGTGTCCTCTCTCATTCCTAGTTACTGACGAGGAGACTGATTAGAGAAAGTTTTTTAGAGAAAGAAGTATTTTCTGAGAGCTCACTAACTGCTTTTCACTAACAGCCTCAGCCATTATCAACAATTATTAACAAAATCCAGTCATCCTAGGTGCACAAAATTGAATTCACGTCCCTCTCATATTTCAACTATTCCTGTTAAATTCAGCACGACTGCATGGATAGCGGTAACTCCACTTTGATTTGATTTGATTGGCCAAACTTGAATGAAATGTTAAAGGTAAACCTGTTTTCACACTCAATTTGAAAGGCTGAGAAAGCTGTGCATTTGATCACTCTGTGGTTATGTATTTAATGCACTTCTAGCTTTTCCTCTCAAAGAAAGATACATTTGTTTCTAATATTTTTAGAATTATTTAGAACATTATCATAGATCTAATTTTAAACCCCAATCTTTTTACTGCTTAACTAGCTCAAATCCAGCAAGTTTTTTGTACAGACAGAATGTGAATAAATGCCTAGCCAAAAAAAAAAACCAAAACACAAACCTTTTCATGAGTGTCAAAATCTCACCTGTGCAATTGTAATGTGAGGTCTCATCAAAGTAACATTGGCCAGATTGGGAAGAGGGAATCCTTTTGATAGTTTAGCTTAAAAAAAAAGACAGACAGAATCATTTAGGTATGCATTGGGAAGATAATAAATACCTGCCCTTCAACAACTCTGTTTGTCCAGATATTTCTAGGTCATTTACAACAATTAACCTCTTAGTCTTCACAAGCAATACTGGGAGGTAGGTATGGTGCTCATTTACCAACAGGGAAAAAGATTTACAGATACTTTTCTCTTGGCAGAGTGTTGCAGCCAAACCAAGGCATTTCATGTTCAACACATTACATACTCCGTGATCTGTTCCTAGTGACCTGGGGGACTGTTGATACAGCTCTAGCATCATTAGAACCTGTTCTCATTTGTATCCATTAATTAAAGGAAGGCGAAGTTCATCCCAGTACAGAGGGCTGGCACAAAGCTGTGTCTCCCTCAAGGGCCTCAAATAAGAATTATAAGAGGCAAAAGCCGTGTGCTGGTCTAATGAAGAGGAATACATTTCACACACAGTGGCCTCAGGCAGGTCTGCAGCCTAGAGAGACATGCTTCTCACTGATGCATCAGAGCCACCTTGAATGCGCTGAAGGCAGATGCACTGTGAGTTTCCAAGCCCTTTTTGCCCTTTTTGCTGAACAGTGCCAGTGAGAGGGCATACTTACACCCTTACAAATCAACTTCCCCCTTCCACTGCTTACTGGCTGATGGTCATTTTCCACTCAACTTAATGGGAACTGGAAACTTAAGCAGAAAGTCAGTAGAAGTTCCTAGAATCACCCACTCTGCTGGAAGCTTTTAGCTTATATCTTAGAAATATAGCTTACCATTAGCTAGTGGAATGACTTCAGTTTGTAAAATGTAAGACAGAATGTTCTCCAGAAGTGAGATCTGCCACAGACAAGAAAACTGAGTTAGCCATCACTTCCTGATGGAGGTAGAACTGTCATGCCCTAATCCTGGATGGAGTTAGTAGGCTCATGTTCAACTTTCAGCCCTTATTTGGCCCAAAAGAGTTGTAAGGTCAGGTGAACTTTGGATCTTAAGTCTTTGGAATGATGCAAAGGAAGTGAGATGCAAAATGCAAATGGATTTCATCATGCGTGGACAACATTTTTATTTAAAACAGTCTGTTTCCTTTATTAGTGAGATAATTTATCACCAATAGCAAAACAGGACCAGAATAGTTTTAATCCTTTCTCCTCAGCAACTCAGAACTGATTGATTGTGCTCAGAATTAAATGACTCTCTGCGGAGGCACAGTTTTCCCCTGTAAGCCTACAACTGCACTATTTCAGGCATCTGAGACTAGTATTTTGGCTTCAATTCCCTGCTGTAATTCTGAGCATCTGTGATGAGCACCACTGCACCACATGGAGTGCCTCTGCTTCAGTAGTGCCTGTGATCGCTTAGACAGCACACTGCTACGGTTCAGGTTACCACTGCGTGTTTCACCATTATGATTCAAGAGATCTCTCTGCTTACTGATGAAATATGATACACCAGTCAGTTGTATCATATCCATATAACCACAGAATATCTCATTTTCAGAGCACTAACTTGCCCCAAAGAACATACTTTTAAGTCCACAGCAGAGAGGTGGCTGCCAGAAGACAGGAAAAGAGCCATCCAGGAATGAAGCCAACTGATTTAGAAATACAAATAAAATTTAGCTGCTTACTCTTCAGCCTTGATATCACTGATATTCCTGGTTTGCATTTCCTGTGTGCTTAAACTATCTGCTTACCTCAAAAAAACCAACATTGGAGTGGGCGAGGGAGAACTGGAGCCTGAGGGAAAGAAGTGAAACAAGATGAGTCACTAGAAAGGATAAACACATGTTATTCTAGTCATGTGCAGTCACTGCTGCAGAGCTCCAGGCCTTAAGAAACATCTGTAGAGAGCCTTTGGAAGCAATATATTTCAGACAATGCATACTGCCTCATAGAGAAAGAGGTGGTTTTCTTAGGGCACTGCTGAGCATGCTTGCAAAAGCGTGTGCTAGAAGGGCTGTAGCCAGCAATGTGAGTGCGCTCCTCCCTCTGTGCTGTATTTTGGAAATCCTACTGACAATTGACTTTACCGGGGCTAGCATCAAGGACTTGAAGGCTCTCGGATATTTTGCAAGGATTTTGGTACATCTACATAGTGCTTTGATGTGAGCCTTACCGGGCCGTGAAGAAAACTGAGTACTGCTGCTGAAGGCTGTGTTGCTAATGTCTCTGTTTCCAAATTCAAATACTTACTCAGCACATGTTCAAGTATCCAAACATGTATTCAAAACACGATTTCTGAGTTTCCACAGAACCATCATCCCAGCTGTCAGCACACTAGATTTTTCTCTCTGAATGTTGCTGCAAAAAATGCTAACAGCACTATCCTCCTTAATTTCCTAACATCTTTGTGCCCTGATGAACTCTGCATATTTTTAACCCTACGACTGTCTTCCCAAGGGACTTGTGGGAAGCTGTGAGGTCCTGGTATACAGAGCTTCTCTCTATAAAATGTGATATGCTAAATGTCTAAATGCCCAAGCCTTTGGTCTCCAGCTTCTGACCCTTGGGAGCTGCAGTGCCTTAGCTGGAGAATCTCTGCTATAAGAATATCAGTGTAGGAGAACTGCAGGGGTCTGGATTCTTTACTGTCCTGGACCCCTCTTCCCTTTTCTAGTGGCACAGGTGGGCTAGAAAGCAGCTTGCCAACTGGAAAGGGATGGGGGAAGCTCTCAGATGATTCATGGTCATCATAACTGCCCTGCACACTTCATTTATCTAGCTCAGAGCGGGGAGTAGATGTCAGGAGCAGGGAAGTCCAATGAGACCACTGCCCTGCAGCAATCCAGAGCTGGTGGGCAATCCCTTGGGAACTGTGGCAGTTGTCACAGAGAAGCTTCCTGACTCCTCTAAACTGTCCAAATACAGCTCCATATAGAATTAGAGAATCTAATGCAGATGAACTCACCAGGAAAACATTAATTAAATTACGGTTATCTGATCATGTGCCTAAACAGCAAATGTTGGGATTGCTGACACTTCCAAATGGCTGGAAATCATAGAATAGTTTGGGTTGGAAGGGACCTTTAAAGGTCATCTAGTCCAAATCCTTTCCATCCCAGGTTGAATTACCTGTTCAAACATAGTGAGCCCATCAATTTCTGGTCAAATATATTCAGTGCAATGCTAGTGTTGGCTGCCTGCAGAAGAAGGAAACCATGGGTTACCAGATGCAAAAAAAATAGGACCCTTGCTGTGAATTAGTCACAAATACAGAAGTACAGTCTTCCCACTTATGTATGGAAGCTGTTTCACATAGATGCAACTTTCTCCTTAGCCTATGGCCCATGCAAGGCTGCACACAGTAAATGTCTGCTTATCTGAATAACACGAACAAGACATCAAATGTGGGTAATGAGATTTCACTTATCAAAGACATTTTCAGTTAAATGAACAAGTTGCCAGGAGACATGAAATGGGTATTTCATATCTGTAGGATATGAACATGGACATACCTGCAGAAATGTCATTCCAGAGAACAAAGCTTTGGTTAATCAGAGGCACTATGTGTTTGGATTTTTGTCCATCTATAGGAAAATGTTCTTTGCCATAGAAATGTCCTATAGGTTAAGTGAGGACACATAGGCACCACCTGTGACTAAAGGGAATTTGCATGTTTAAGTGCTAGAAATCTGGCACTCTGTTTCTTGTACAGAGTTTCAACAACCCCAAGTTAAAGGTCACCTTGTTTGTTGTACTTACTATGTTCATTGTGAACAACAACTGGGTGGTTGAGTCTGGCAGAACAGCAAACACCTCCATGGAGCCCTGAATCTCTGTTGTGAAGGAATCCTGCTCTAAGCTGATGATAGGTATTTCAGTAGCCTTTAGCTTCAACATCACTGGGTAGGGTGTAACTGAATATTTGGCTACCTGTAAGGTTCCAAGACAAAAAAAAAGACAGAAAAACACTCTTCTTGTCGAACAGAGCAGAATACTGCATTTACTCATTCTTGAAGTAATCACTTTTAAGTTGTTCCTTAAGATGAGGTTAAGGACAGTTGCTAACATAAGATTCTTTCAAGCAAGCAGGAAGTAGAAGTTTTCCATGGTGATGAATTAACAATCTTGGCCACATCAGGAATGCAGTGGAAAGTTCTTTCCACTCTAGGAACAGAGTTCTTCTGTATCACTTTGAGAAAAATTAAATACTCGTTTGTGAACACAGGAAAGGAATGGAACAGGTGTGTGACATTTAAGTCACACAATAAAAGAGCTCAGGAGTCATTCAGTTTGAGAGTTACCCATCTCATGAGACAGGTGGCTGCTCTGGACCATCCTCAGAGGAGCCTCACTCTGTCCATTGCCTGAAGAGCAAGCAGGCTCACCAATTTCATTACTTAGAACAGAGGAGGTGGAATATCAGCATCAGTGCTCCTGGCATTTTACGGAGAAGACCATATGATGACTGCCCTTGGAGATTTCTGAGGGAGGAACTTAATATCATCTGGGAAGCAAACAAAGATGTGAAGTTGTTCGAACCATGAGTCTGATTTCATCCAACCTTGGCATTCATGGCCCAGGGTCTCTTATGCTCATCTTTGGTTTCTTATTCTGTCTGAGAACACTGGTGGAAGCCATGCATGCTTATATGCTCTGTCCTGTTATATTCCACCTAATAATAAATGTAGAAACTCCACCTAAAATAAATGGAAATCCTGTGCATCTGCCCTGCCTATTCCATAGACGTACTGTTTCCTGCCCATCTGTTAGCTGTTTCCTGCATGTGGCCACTATAGTACCTGCCCAGGTGTTTACTGGATTCCTTTCTGCTGGTCAGTCACAGGCTAGCAGTGAAGCAAGGGCAATTATGCAGGTTTGGGCAGGAGAAAGGTGTTATTTCTGAGCTGAGGCCCTCTCACAAGTCTCTCAAAGCAGGACTCATGACTGGAAGTTTTTTCCTGCCTAGAGCTGGTTTTCGGTGGGAAGAGCTGTGGCTTGGGCACAGTGCCCAGAGTAAAGACTGATGTGCAAGATTACAGGCCAAGTTTGGTAACAGTGTACGTCGTTTGACTCATTGGAGGGGTGGGAGGTGACAAGGCCCATCCGCTCTGCTGTTCGGAGGCGTACACGTGCCCAGTTCTCCAGTGCCAGAGCCCTGCTGGCCCTACAAGCCTTTGGGATACACCAGTAGTGTGGTGTCTGACACCCACACCCGGTGGTTTCCTAAGAGTTTGTGGAAGTAATGATACTCACCTCAGGGATGATACTGCCAAATATCTCTGTGCTTATATTAAAATAGCTGCAAGTCTGGAGAAAAAAGAAAAAAGATAAAATGTTTACTGCATTTGACCTTCATGGTCAGCTTTTGTTTAAGTCCATTATTACTGACATTTCAATGAATTTTTGATTCTGTACCTTCTGTTCTCAGAAATATTCTTAAGGGACTAAGGATACTTAAAGCCGATTTCCAATAATGTGTGCCAGAATACTTTCTGGGAAAGCAAATGCTTAATATCATTATAGTTTGGGCTGCAATCTATAGGTTTTGGGACTTAGTGAACCTCCTGGAGACAGGCTAGCAGAGTCTGACAGCCTCCAAGCCACAGCTACTGTACTTTGACATATGCTTTGCTTCCATGGCCTCTGTAGTACTCTCAGTCTGTTAAGACCCCTCAGAAAACAGCCATGGAAGCTGCTAAATTCCTCAGAGTACACCCTTTGTCCATGTCAGAAAAGTCTATGCCTCAAAGTCTACAAAAACGTTCCTTTTTGTAGCAAAGTTGCCAGTATTTGGTACTTTGCTCAGTGGAACTTGGCATCCCTGGCTGTGGCCTGAGGCATCTATATAGAACATAAATAAAAGAACATAACAACACCCTAGTATTATGATCTACTGTCTCAGGGCTTTGCAAGCCAATTAGCAGCTTTATAGGGCCACATACTGACAACTGTCAAGTCAAAGCCTCGTCTTGGATGACCTGAGCCATTCTGACCCCATTCCTCCGTGTCCTACTCACCTCCTCTGCAATGGTGATGTTGAAAGCCCCTGCAGTGTAGTAAGCAAATGAGGAGGTCTGAAAGAAATACTCAGAGAAGGCAAGGTAGAGCATGGAGTCACTTTGGTCTGGGATAGTGAAGGGAGCTGCCATATAGGGAGGGCCAGTATAGTTTCCAGCTGGATAGACTATCCCCTGAAAGGTATTGACAGAGATAAAAAAACAACAGAGTCAAAATATGACTTTAATGTGACTGCAGACAGTTAATGCTACTTTCCTTTGCTCAGACGATTCATTTGGTATATAAATGAGTACATAGGCTTTGTAGTACACTCTGAAGCCTTGGTGCTTTCAAGCAGGTGGTGAAGACAAGTTGCAGAGATTGGACACCTTCGTAGATGACACCTGAGATCTATCTTTTGATATGCTGATCACCTACTGAAGACAGTCTACCACCTCAGAAAACTAAGCCTCTAAATTAAGGGTCTACTTATTGCATGAAGACTAAGGGTCCTTGTTGCAAAGCCTTACTTTCTCTTTTCCCCATGTCCAGGAATTTAAACCTGAGAACTGTTGCCTAGAGTTCATTCAATGGTCTCAATTACAGAATGGATCTCTAAAACCAGACGCCTTTCTAGGTCAAAATCAGCACCTCATTCTACCCAGAAGCAAGTGGATTACTTGTGCAGACAAAAGAATGCCTATGAGAGAAAGGAAAGTTATATTGGACAATCCTAAAAACACCTATGTTGTCTGATGCACTACCCATGATATTAGCCAAGGCTTGCAGATCTAATACTTCCAAATGCATCAGAATGAAACAAAAAGTTAAAACTAATTTAAAGTGAGGAGGTGACCTCCCCATTCCTCACTTGCTGAATTTAACAGCCACTTGCATTGTATTTTTCCCCCATGTTGCATTTTATGTGGGAGGTAGCTCTTGTAAACAGCCATGACATTACCTCTTTAGTCTACCTGAAGACTCTGCTTAAAATCTAGTTGCCACAATACCCAGAAGAGCTTGACAGCAGCTGTAGAGCTCGTGTGCTGAGACCAGCGTCTACCATGCTGACTGATACTGGCTTATTGTTCCTTTGTGTTCCCACCTCTCATTTCCTTGTTTTCTCTTGTTTCTACTTAATTTATAAGATCTTTGTGACAAGGCTGTCTTTGCATTCTCCCTTTGTAGAGCACCTAGTGCAAGGCATCTTAAACTTAATTAAGGATCTTAGATACTATGATGATGATAACTATCCTCAACAAAATCACCTTACACAGAATGACAGTCAAATAACTCTAATGAGGAACTAGTTTGATTTTAGTTTCAATACATAAGGAGATTTTTTTTCCTTTATTTGAAAGAAACTTTCAGGCCTTCAAACTCAGCAGCACTCCTTGGGCTCCCATGCTCAGGTGACTCCCAGGGTCATCTGTCTTCACATTCAAGGTGCCAGAGGCTTAATTCTTGCTCCTATAGTCTTGCTCTTTCTTTTCCTCTCTCATCTGACAGCAGACTCATCTAGTTAGTGCAATGTATAGAAATCTTCACCTGACTGACTGAACAAAGAAGTCCCAGATATTAATAAACAGCAAGAGAAGGGTAAAGTTGAATGCCTTTCCCTTTCTCTTTTTTCTTCTTTCTTGCTTAGTCAGCTTCTACTGCTCTCTATTTGCTATAACCAACTCAGCAATTAAAAAAATGTGGTTTTAAATAATTAATTTTACAACAGGATTGTTAAAAAATGATTACAATAACCAATGCAATAGAATTTTGAAATGTCTGTCTTCTCAGATACTGAATCCTAATGTTCAGAAAAGTAATCATGTTCATCTTAGAAAGTGGATCACACAATAATAAAAACCACAGCAATCTTGGCAAACAGCACTACAGGCAATTACCTTTAAGTCCAGGTCAATGAATGGTTGGAATACTGCTGGCAAGCTATTTAAGGAGTAGTCTACTTCGACCAAATCATCAATTGGCATTAGGACTGCAAGTGTGGTACATAAAACAAAATACCCAATATTACAAAAAGCACAGAAAGAATTTTATATACTCTTAAAACTAAGTCAGTTCCTGAAAGAGAATGACACAAGTTGTTCCAAAGGGCAAGGAAAAACACAACCAGGGACCTACTAACATGCATTCTGACCTAAGGCTTGATGTTTCTACTTGCACCTTCTTTAGTTTGTCTAATGTTTTCTCATTGTGAAAAAGTAAATCTGGACTAACCAAAAAAAAGGAAATGGCCATGCCAGTGCTTCAGGGCATAAGGAGGTGTTAGGATTTCTTGTTAAGCCTTTCTGAAAGCATCCGAGGTGCCTCTAACTTGCGAATACTTTCCCAGAAAAGGTGGGTGTCTGATTTGCTTAAGTACTTGTGTTTTGCACATGGTATCTGCCCAACACTTTAAGTGCCTTAAAGTCTTGCAAATCTAACCCAAAAAGGTTAAAGTGAGAAGTTTTTTTTACAAAGAAGCTTTTTCACTTTGCCGTTGGCAAGTCTGAAAAATTGACAAGTAAAACTTAAATTTCCAGGCAGTCTAGGGGAGCAGGCTTCAGCTTGTGAAGTGCTATGTGTGCTGGAGGATTCATGTGGGCATGGGAGGGAAAGGAAATCTGCCTTTGCATCGGTGCTGCGTGGCCTCTAAGCGGTGTTTCTGACAACAGGCGTGCCACGCTTCTCACAAGTTGAGAATCAAGCCCAAGTCCTTGGCTTCTCAGAAATATCCTTTGCTTGTCCAAGTACCACTCCCTTTATTTAACTGTGGTCCCGTAAGCAAGGGAGCAGACAGAATGTGGGGTCTGATATCTCACCTGGAGGCTTTGCTGACCAGCTGCTGTTAAGGAAACTGCAGAATTTCACTGAACAGGGGAGAGAAAGCAGAAGGAGAAGATGTCACTAATGACTCACCGTTCAGTGATCGGAGGTCTTCATCTATCAACCGGATCCCAGATCTGATGTTGGGACATGACTGTATAAAAGTACACTCAAGTTATGGCCTGATTAGCATGGACCTGTAAGCATCTCTCACCTGTGTGCTAGCAAATCTGTCTGCTTATGTGACACAGGTTGCAGCATTTGTCTGTCAAAACACCTAAACTAGCTTTTTCTTCAGCCATCTGGCTCCCCAAGGTTTCTACTTGGTGCACTGTAAGCGTATCCCAGGTCAGAGCTGCCTTTAGGCAGCAAAGTGAGAAGCTGCCAAAGGCAGCCTGGTGGGGGTGACAAACGCACAGCCTTAATAGTGCAAGGAGCCCGATCTCACACTGGTCTCACAGAAGAGATCCCTGTGCTGGTGCAGAATCACAGCCATCTCAAGCTCTGTCTCCTCTCAGGGGCCCTGGGTAGGCTGTCGTCAGAACTATTCGCCTCTTTGATATGAAGTTTAAATATGTCATACTATCAGGTGGTGTACTACAACATCTCTATGCAGCACCCAATATATGTTTTGTCTGCTGAGTATAAAAGTTACCCAAACCCCAGGATTCCTGTAGGTAACACAGGCAGAGGCTTATTTTGCATTGGAATGGGAAAATAACTACATTTTCCAGCCCTGCTGTTGCCTTGGTTGAACCTAGCTGTGGACTAGACAATATCTTGGCCACGAACTTGGCACTTTATCTGGAAGCATTTCTGTCTGGCAAAATGGTGACTGTGCTGATCAGACCAGAATAGAACTATATTATTTTTCTAGTTCTTCCTTTGCCAAGTTCACAGCACTGACTTGTGAAGGTCGTATTCCTTAAACCCCTCCCCTACACG
>NW_010539949.1:12452-35421 GCF_000687285.1 Phaethon lepturus
ACACGATTTGAAAGGCTTACATTAGTGACCAAGCTCCTGTGAATGGGTTTCTTCAGATACTTGATAAAGAAGTTATGCAGGAAGCTAGAGGAAAGGAAGAAAGCAATTCATGGGTCAAGCACTAGAGTCATTAACAGGAAATCAGATATCTCTGCAGAACATGAATTTAATGGCCTCTGAGTGTGATATTCTAGTACACAAGGGAGCTTTCTGAAATGTAACAGCTATCAGAGAGCCACCATTTACAGAAGGAGGTAATTTCACCACTAGCCATCTCAGCAATTAGTCTGGGTAGATTCATATTGATGAATAAGGAATTCTTTTACCACCATCATGTATGTACAAACACAGAATAAATAAGTAGTCTCTGCACTAGGAACTTCCAATACAAGTAAAAACAAGCAAACAAACAAACAAACAAACCTAAAGCTGGGTGGCAAAAGTTGTATTCAGACAGTGAGAGAAGTACAAGAAAAAAATTAAAGTTGCACAGGGTTGTAACCAGAGGCGCAACAGAGAACAGTCTGGTTCCGTTCAGTTTTGATAGCACTGTGACTAGGGGTACTTAAAGCATGGTACAAGCATGTAACCTCTACCTAGAGCTGAAGAGTAGAGCAGTATTTGGAAAGAAGTGGGTGCTGAAGAAGCACAAGGGATTGTTTGAGCTGAGTAGAACTGCTGTATTTATCCTCTACTCGAGGGACAACGTGCACAAATACAAGGACAATGGTAAAATGTGACCATTTTAACACTGGATTAGGGCCCTGATTCTCACTTGTGGTGCCTTTAGAAGCCAAAATAAATGCCCTATTTTGCGAAGCAGTCTTTGTGCCATTCATTGACAGTTATTTTCTCCCAGAGTATATACAGATCTCTTCCACTTACCCACTTTTTCCATTCAGCTTGATGTCTATATCACCAGAAGTTGTCCGGCAGCTGGTAAGTGATATTGATGTATGACCCGAATTATCCAGGGGTGTTGAAAAGATTGCAGTAACAAACACCTTTGAAATGTACACTGTGCTTCTTCCGCTGTCTTTGCTGCATAAAGTAAAAATAAAGGAATAACTAAAAAGCTATTTTTAATGAACATTCAAGACTCAATTCTTACACAGACTTTTCTGTTCACTGAAGATGAAGCTGTTTATCTGAATACTTTTTATTGCATTGCTCATAATGAAAATAGATTCTAATATGTCTGCAAAGAATCAAGTACTCTACACAGATTTCCAGCTAGGAGTTTTGGAAAATGATGGATTTGGGAAAGTAGGTAATTCACTACTGTAAAGTATTTTGTTCCAGTAACCAGACCTGTGCCCGCAGCAGAGGGAATGGGGGTTGAGGGCTGTACTGGAATCTCATGTATTGGTGTCTGAGGAGGGTCCATACAAACACATATCAGGGCCTGGAGTGCCCCAATGGGCTCTGTGCTCTCTTCCCCACCCCTCCCAGGGGTTTGGCAGCCCATGCTTAAGACCAGCTTCCGTATGGTGAAGCTGTGTTATCTTGGATCAAGTTGTTCATAACCTTGTTGTGAGAAAGAGCTGTGAAAAGCCTCACTGGGAGTTTCTACCCTTGGTTTGTGAGCTGCATGGGAGCTCAAGGTCTTTGCCTGAGCCATGTTGTATGTGTGACCTTGTACTTAATCTTGACAGTGCTTTGCTGGCTTGACTTCCTGGCTTTGCGTGAGACCTGCCTTTTCACTATGGACCTGCCTGGCAGTCTGGGCTGGTGGCTGTTCCTGGTCACTGCCATTAACCGGCTCTGCTTGCCTGTCTTGGGTGCTTGCAGGTGAGGGCACTGCCCCTCCTGCCATGCCATCACTCTCTGCTGCCGGGTCCCCTCCCCTTGCAAGCAGCCAGCTCTGCTGTTCCTGGCCGCAGAAGCCCAGAAGTGCAGAACAGAAGCTGCTGTAATTCAGTCAATTTGGCAATACAGGTAATGTGAGTTGTGGGGAAGAAGAGGAGGGATTTCTTTCCTCTGAAACAGCCTGGGACTAGGAAGGTGTAGTGACTGCTCTAAGGACACTGCCATTTGCATGTCCATTTTCCATCAGCTTTTGAGCTGTATCTCTCGGAGGAATAGCACAGGGTTTCTAACAGTGTAGCTGCACTGGGAGGGTTTATTATACTGGACTGTGATCCACCGTACTACAATTTTTCTAAATGTGTCATTAGCTGGCAGGCTGGATAAGGACAGCATTCAGCTAGAGCATCAATCCTTTACTATTCACAGAGGTGCTTCTCAGCCATGGGCTCTGTATCAGTGCTCATGTCTGAGGGGGCAGAGGCTGTCTCCCACCAGCAGACCTGTTGAGAAAGACCTGTCTGTACTCCTGGGTTACTGCTAGTAGCTGTTAAAGGGCACCTTTGCCATGAAGAGGTCACAAGAAAAACTAAACTTTGCATTTTTATCTTTGTATTTTCCATCAAAAAAATCCCAGGACACATGAGGCTGTACGTACAACATCCAGGTCCTTATGTTCCAGTTCATATCGATGGTTAGAGATGCATTTCCAATCACAAGTTTTATCCCAGTCCCAGGTATGAGGGAGATGGAAGCACTGGGGAATTCAACAGCAGTGACGTGTATTCTAGAGCATAAGGGAGATAAGGGGGAGAGAAGGAAAGGAAACGTTTGTATTCCACAAGTCACGGTGAACACAAAACAAGATTCAAATTTCAGTCAAACACAAATTGCCCCTGGGTAGAATACTTACCTTGAGATGTTGTATTTGACATTACCAAGTCCAAATTTCTCATAGCCACTCAAATCAGGGAAATGCTCCTTCTCCATATTCTGCTTCAGGATTTCCAGCCCAATCTCTTTGGCTACAGGAAAACAGTGATCAGTTCAGTTGTCTTTGATACTGCCTGAGAGTTTATAGTTATGTGCTTCTGGCTCAGGAGATAGGATGGACACAGAATCAGAAAGAAGAGGGTACCTCATTTGAGACCTAGCAGTGCTATTTCAGATCTCACTTCTAGTCATGGCAGGAGTTGAACTTACTGATTCAGTATCTGAAATCAATGGTGTCAAGCAGTTTACTGTATCTGCTATATTGTGCTCTTAAACTTTCCTTTTTTCTTTATAGCCTGTGATCAGGTCATTTCTCTCCACTGCAGTTGCTTCCCAAGATGCAATACCACCACCAGATCCTGAAAACATCACACATACCATATTCCAATCCCTTCTGGGAGATCCTCACTTTTAGTCCAGGGCTGGCATTGAGTTGCCCACTGAGCAAACTTAAGAGGAGGAGAGAACAGCAAATCTTCATCATCTTCCTTCTTTTTTACAGGACCTGTTAATAAATATTTATGATAGTGGAAGTTCGTGCTATGTCATGTGCTGACTGTACTCCCTTTTCCTTCCCAGAAGTGAGTTGTTCTGACACCAGCTTTCCCTCCAGAATGGATAAAATGGAAAGCCCAGCAACCATGGAAGAGAGGACCTGTTCTGCACAGACTGTTAGAGAAATAGCGCTCCTTGGGGCAGGGGAAAAAAGTCAGCCTATTCACTGTCATAGGGAGTGGAGAAAGCACTTGGAATACACCCTCCTGGAAAAACCCTCTTGAAAGGGAAGTTGCACTGTATTTTTCAGCTGTATTTTTTTTCCCCTCTAGTTAGTGAAATAAGTAGCTTATTTTTCCCAAAATGTATGGAGCGCTCAGTGCCTCCTGGTGATACAGAGAACCTCTTGGCTATGAAGAACCATAGCCTGCTTCTCCATTCACAGATAGGGACTTCAATGTTCAAAGTATTTTGTAAGAACAAATTAATAAAGGCAACATAAGTGCCTTTATTTACATATTATTGATAGTCTCTTGCTTCCCTTAACTTGTTTGGGCTCATCAGCCAATGGACTCTGCTCTTTTATTATCTCCTCTCAGAAAATTTTCAGGGGATACTTATAGCCTGGGACAGTGACTTAATGTCCAGGACAAAAAAAAAAAAAAAAAAAATCATTTATCATTCACAGAAGTTTTGCCCTTCCCCAACATACTTGGGTGAGACTGTTTTGATTTAATTAGAGCCATTCAAAAGTTAGGTCGCTCCTCTAAGACAATCATCTTTATAGTGGAGAGGATAACAACCCACCTACCTTAAATCAAATTGCCCTATGTGGACTGCTCATCTTCCTCCTGTAACTACAGGATTCAATGTCTACCTCTGAGGTAGGTAAGCTGAACCTATACCAGTTTTATATATATATTATGTGCCAGTGGTGACCAATCATGGTGTGGTTGTGGGGTGATCCTTCAATTAATAGGGACCCCCCACAGCAGATGGTCATTCTTCACATAGAGAACCTGCTTTTAAAGACATAGATGCCTTCTGAATCATTCACCTTCTGGATGATGCCAACAAGTAACTTGTCAATAACCTGAGACAATTTACTTTTTGATAGTAAGTTCTGCTAATGGGAGCTTTTCTATAATATTGTGGATGACATCTGTCACTCCCTTTGATGGCACGAAAAAACCCAACAGCGCATACCCCCCAAAAAACCCCCCACAACCCCAACCCCAAAAAACAAGCAGAAACCCACAATAATGGAAAGGTATGGGTGGCACCACTGACCAGCTATGCAGTGGTTGATCACTTGGCTCTCCCTACCTTCTCATGCATGTCACACAGAAGTCCTCGGTGGCTCTACAGTGTTTACCATAGGGGTAGTGAATGAGTGGAGCAAATTCCCATGCTAGGGGCTTCTGTGACTGGATTTAGATTGAACTGGAGCTATGCTGTATGAACCACGGGCTGCATGTGGTGTGAAAGTCAGAAGCTGTTGCTGCCAGCAAGGTGTCCCAGGGAGTGTGGGAGAAGACACCTTGATGAAGAATTTTAAAACCAAACTGGACAAAAATCAGAGAATGGTTTGGTTTTTTTCCCCCCCCAAGAACTGTGAACAGTCCTCTGTGGAATTATCTGTCATCTGAGGTTGACAGTGTAAATAGCAAACAGGTCACATTAGTATGGTTTTCCTTATTCCCAGCTGCTACACTGCATTATGGACAGCTGAAAATACATGAGAGTGTCTTACATTACATTTATGTAAAAAATTACTTTAGTTACCACAAGGTTGTTGGAGAGCTGGGATGAAACCATCTAGAAACATACAATTGCCTCTCTCCTAATACCTGAAAAATTGTTTTGATGTTGCTGCATCTTTCACTAGCTGTTTCATTATCAGAGGTAATAATATACCTCAAACCCCTAAAATATTTTTAGACATGATCACAATTTAAGCAAACTACAAAATTATGAGATAACATTGACTTAATTTTTGTGTAACAGTTTCAAATAATCCCACAGAACACCTTTGCCTTTTAGTAAGTCTAATATTTCCTTTTTAATTTAAACTGACAAAGATTGAGAGGTGAAGAAAACACACTTCATGTGTAGAACAAAAACAAAGTATGGAAAGGAAATGTGCTTTTCACATAGATCTCAAACCTTAAAATCTCAAAATTTAGACAGATTTAGCTCCATCTAACTCTTCCCAACAAAGCCACTCCAGAACAAAGAGTAATCACAACGTACTTGTTACCGTACCTTTCCTCTGAAGGCCGAAGAGAAGACCTTTCCTGTACCAGACCACAGGGCTGAGGATGCTGCAGGGAAAATCCTCTGCAGCCACAACCCCGACTTTTAAACCTGTGAGCTTGAAGAGAGCCAATTGCTGTCATCTTAATCAGTATCACACAGGGAGCGGCCTCTCCGGCAATCATGTCCCAAACTATTTTGGGTGTCCCGAGTTAAATCTATCTCTCTAATTTCATTTAGGGACTAAGCAGAGGGCAATGTAAACTGTTGGGTGGGGGTGCCGAGGAGCTGGCATGCTGAGCTGGGGGTGACATGCTGCCTTTGTGGCATACCATTTCAGCACTGACTTTTCAGACGGACCTGAGAGGAAACCCCAGTGGAGACTCTGTTCCAGTAGTTCCACAGGACTGATACTCATAGCCAGGTCTGTACTGTGAAAGAAATAAACAAATGTGCCATTATTAGGAAGAACAGATGGAAAACAACTGTCTAGGTCCATCTGTTCTGAAATTGCTCAGGACACAGAAAACCATAAGTTATATAGTACTTATAGTATATATACACACTATAATGTGTATATATGATACAAATATATAGTATCCAGTCCTTGCAGTCAATATTTTCTATTTCTTCTGCTTGCTTATCCACTTAACCAGTACTTTAGCTAACTAGTACTACTTGGCTTGTTAAAGAGGTGATTTAATCAATTAGCTTGCATGTAAACCAAGCTCCCTCAGGCACGAAGTACTTTGCTGGATGATCTGAGTCACCTCATTGTGCAATCCATGAATAGAAAAGGGTAGAGACATTTGTCAGTCAACAAATACTCATAGTTTACACAGATATAACATTCACTGCAGGGAGTCATATGCATAATAATTTCATTATTTATATCTCTGGCAACTGAGAATGAATAAAAATCACACCCTCAGTTACATAAACCTCTCCTTTAAATTTTTGGCACAAGTTCTGCAGTTTCTTCAAAGCAAGGGAAAATCTCCACTGTTTCCATCCATATAGATCTCCAAGATTTAGAAACAACTAAATTGTCTGGAAACTATCTCAGCTTATCCTCATAATATTCTTTTAACATTTTATGGTTCTTCTAATGGAGCACCACCCAGTTTAGATAAAACATTCAGCAAAAGTTAACAAAGACAAACTAAGGCTTCCAGAACAGTTTCGTCATTTCTTTCTACTAATATAGCACTAAAAGCCAAATATCGGCTTGCAGACACATTCAGATAGCACATTCAAATATGCTATAAATAGTTTCTACACCCAAACTTCTCATCTTTCAAGGTGTTACAAGGAGCCTCTAAAAGGAATGCTTTATTTCAATTTTCTCTGCATCACCAAGCATTTCCTTCAATCTATATGCTAAAGGGGATATAAATTGTGATCCTTTTTACCCAATATACAAGAAACTCAACGAGCTTATCAGTATGGCAATCAACAGAGACTTGTTGCTGCATCTCTGCAGATCACTTTGGCTTTGCATGATTCCAGTTGTTGCCTCTGGCTCAGTGCTCTTGTGGTCCCCTTTTCTTGCCTCCCCAATTCTCTCCTTTCTCCATGTGCTCTAGTCTGCGGCACACTGAGGGACATGCATCATTTCCACTGGTCTGTCAATCAGGAAACAATACCAGGTCAAAGATGGTATACTGACCAGTAGGTAAGTATAGGATGATAGAGAGGAACTGGTGGTGTATACAGCATTCTCTTTAGTCCTAGGAGAAACAATTGCTTTGTTTGTGAACAACAGCCAGAGGACTTGAGATTAAGGGGCAGTGTCATGCTAAGCCATGGCTCTGGTTTGAAAAGGCCCATCTAGCCATGGCACTTCATTGGTCAGCCCTGGAGCATGCGTCCCATTGGAAGAGAGAAGAGATGGGCACGAGGACATTAATTCTCTTTTCCCCCTTCTCATGAATTGTCCCCCAAATAGGCAGAAGAACGTGTCTGAAATGTTACCAATGAGTGACACCAAACTATTTAAAAACCTCAATTTCTTTTGAGTTCCTCTTCCATTCTTTTTCTAGTCACTCTTCATCTACCACAGAATATAATGAATTGGAAGCCCTGCTGTGATTTACTGCTGTTTGGTTTCAGGATGCTTTTTTTAGTAAAAAACTGTGGCAATCAACTAGGTAAATAAACTGATTCAGCTAAAAATCAAACGCAAGCCACAGTTCTGTCACAAAGTTGGAACAGAACTTTCTGTAGTGTGACATTGGCAGACTAGTTTTCCTTTCCATACTCTTAATATCTCCTGGTTGAATGTTTCTGGTGACACTGACATAAGACAAAAGAACACTTCCAGCTCCATTTTACAAATATGAGAGGTACAGAATTATGTGGAGATTGAAGAGCTGCAGCTACTCACAAACAAGGAGGAACTGCTGGATGATGTAAAAGCCAAGGGCAGCCTTGGCTGCAGTGAGCATGAGACTGTGGAGTTTCAGATCCTGGGAGGAGCAAGAAAGACAAAGAACAGAATTACAGCCATAGACTTCAGATGAGCAGATTTCAGGGACTTGCTTGGCAGGATCTGTGGGAAATTGCCCCGGAGAGCAGAGGCCCAGAAGAGCTGGCTAATCTTCAAGGGCGGCTGCCTCAGAGCATAAGAACAGTCCATTACAATGTTCAGACAGTTGAGCGACTGTGGTAGAAGGCCAGCATGGATGAACATGGAGCTCCTGAGTGAGCTCAAGCACAAAAAGAAAGCATACAGAAGATGGAAACAGACCAGCTACTTGGAAGGAACACAAAGATATTGCTTGCACATGTGGGAATGAAGTCAGGAAAGCCAAAGTTCAGTTGGAGCTGAAATAGTTTGGGAAGTGAAGGGCAATGGGAAAGGTTTCTGTAAGTACATTGATAGCAAAAGGCAGGCTAAGGAGAATGCGGGCTTATTGCTCAGTGGGCCGGGGGACTAGTGGCAAGGGACATAGAAAAGTCCGTTTTTACTAGCAAGACTTGTCCTCTGGCCTCCCAGGTCACTGAGCTCCTAGCAGAGTCTGTGGGAGTGAGGCAGCACCCACAGCAGAGGAAGACAGAGTTCAGGATCACTTAACCCATTTGGACATACAGAAATCCATGGGACCAGACAGGATGTATCTGGAAGTGCTGAAGGTTCTGCCTGGCTGATCTCATTGTGAAGCTGCTGTCTATCACCTTCAAAAAGTCACTTGAGAGAGGTTCCCCATGCCTGGAAAAAGGCAGATATCACACCTGCCTACAAGATGATGTCAATGAGGATGATCCAGAGAAGTCTCACCTCAGTCCCTGGGAAGGTTATGGAGCAAAATGTCTTAGAAGTCATTTCTAAAGCACATGTTTAGAAGGTTAAGAAGGTGACTGGGAGCAGCCAGCATGGGTTTTCCAAGGGCAGACCATTCCTGACCAACTTCATTGCTTTCTGTGATGAGCTGACTGGTACTGTGGACAAGGGGAGGGCAGTGGATGTTCTATACCTTGATTTCAGCAAGGAATTTGACACAGTTTCCCTTAGTCTCATCACCAAGTTGGTGATGTATGGGCTGGAAAAGGTAAGATGGAAAATTGGCTGGACTGGCAGAATCAAAGAGCTGTGATCAGCAAAGTCCAGCTGTTTACCAGTAACCAGTGGCAGTCCCACAGGAATCAGTACTGTGACCAATACTGTTTAATGCCACCTGGATGATGGGGCAGGACGCACTCTCGGCAAGTTTGTGAATGACACCAAACTGGGGCGAGCAGTCAACATGTTGGAGGACAGGGCTTCTATTCAGAGAAACCTGGGCAAGCTGGAGAAGTGAGCTCACAGGAACCACATAAAGTTAACAAGAGCAAGTGTGAAGTCTTGCATCTGTGAGGGAATAACTCACTGCAGCAGTACAGGCTGGTGGCTGTTTAGAAAGCGGCTCTGCAGAAAAGAACCTGGGAGTCCTAGTGGACAACAAGTTAAACATAAGTCTGCAGGTCCAGGTAAGTGATCCTTCCTCTCTATTTGACACTTGCATTTGGAGTACTGTGTCCAGTTTGGGCTCCCCAGTACAAGAAGGCTATTGACATCCTGGATCAAGTCCAGCAGGTGCCACCAAGGGGGCTGGAGAACATGACCTAGAAGGAGTGTCTGAGAGATCAGGCCTGTTCAGCTTGGAGAGGAGAGGGCTTGAAAGACCCTTCTATTGTCTACAACTTTTTGATCAGAGAATACAGAGAAAATGGAGCTAGACTCTTCTTAGAAATGTGTGATAGGATAAAAGGTAACAGAACAAGTTGGAACATGGGAAATACTGATTAGATATTAGGAAAAAAATGTTACTCTGAAGATAGCTAAATAGTGGAATAGGCTGCCTGGAGAGGTTGTGGAACCTTCACCCTTGGAGAGGTTCAAGACTCAAATGGACACAGACCTCCGCAACCTGATCTAGTTAGTCCCTATTTTGAGCCAGGATCTGGACTAGGTGATACAATTGTATGATAAATTTGATTTTATAAATCTGTTCCCACTCTTGGTATCCAGTTACAAAGGGGCAAATTGTGAAATTCTTACGAAGAATAAGGTGTCACTCCATACACAAAGTTTTGCTAACACTAATGGAGATAAATTGAATAATGCAAGAACTGGTTCCTAAAATTAATAAAATGTGGTGTCTATAACTCTAGTGAAAGGAACCAGTCACTCCTTCTGATCAGGCTGCAACAAGTTTTCCAAAGCATCAATAACACTGTCAGCTACACTTACTGTAGTAAAACACAACAGATTCAGTTTGTGAAAAGTGATTAAGAAGTTTTACCAAAACATTAAAAATAGCAATGAAAAGCCATGCTTTTAATGTTATAGCATCTACTTCCTACAACCCAACAGAAGGAAGACTACATTTTTCTCTTATTGTTTAAAAGCAAAGGGACATTAGGAATGACTGTGAAGGTGCTCATCTCCCCCCTTCCTCTTGTTTGTAGTGAACATCAGTGGAAATAACCAGATGACCCTGAGGAAAGAAGAACATGTAAAGTTACCTTAAATTTCAGACGGACATATTCAGAGTCAGTAGTCTGGGAGCAGACCCCATGGTAAGCCCCTCAGCAGGGCAGGAGTCAAGAGTGGCTTTATGCTTCCTGAGCTTTAGTCAACTTGAGGGTAGGAATGGGCTCTGATGTATATTAATACAACCCTCCAAAAGGCTCAGTAATGTGACAGAGACACTCAAGTTGCCTATGAGCCTTCCTAGAGAATGGTTAGAGTAGTGAGGACTCATGCACTCAATGCTCCTAAGCCCTGCTGGGGATAGCAGAGATGTCCTTGTGGTGTCCCCACGCTGGCATACCCCAAAGGGCTAGTGGTCCCTTTATAAACTGCAACTGCTAGGGGTGGGAGGGTGGAGGGCTCATTTTTGATCCAGAGTTTGGATTTTGTATCTAGTGTATAGTTAAAGGTTTACTATTAGCAACATTTGGCTCTACCCAACACAGGAACACACACAAATGCACAGGCCTGAAAGAGAAGCAATATTCTTTAACAAGAGATTGGGCTTCTCACCTGATTAATTTTTATTGCAGGTCCAGTCAGGGTAGTGTGGTCCAAGTTAAGAAGAGGAAATCCTATTCCCAGTTTATCTTTGGAAAGGACAAATATAAATACATTTGAATGTAATAATAAAATGCACTTCAGAAGCATCTTTGTCAGGGAACTGAATTTGTTTGGCAATTCCCCTTTAATCAGCTGCCCTTGCGCCTCTCAAGGGAACTATTATTTGTATTTGCTAAAAAGCAAAAAATCCTGTGAAAAAGTTGCATACAAACCTCTTACAATCTCTCAGCTGTCTGACACTGGGATCTGACTGCCTTTGCTCCTCTCCCGATATCTGCCCCACAAGATCTGGTTTCTGCTGTTTCCCACTCTGGCTTACTATCTATCTTCCTTTCATTTTCTTCTCTACCTGATGCTCTAATCCTGTTGGTCCCTCTTATTCTCATCTATCCCTACATTCCTGGATCAAGCCCCAGCTCTATTCCTATTTGCTTTTCCAAACATCTGACTTTTGCATCCCTCCCTTTCATTCTCTTTCCTTTCTCCTCATCAAGAGCTCACTTCTTTCCTCAGTACTCTCCTCACCTCTCTTTACCTCATAGGCACCTTCTGTACTCTTCCACCTGCTTCTTTCCACCTTCCCCTCTTTCTTCATCATCCCTCACTCTCTGCATCCCACTGAGATGGTTTTCTACTTCGTCCTGCCTGTGGCAGCAGGTGAAGCACAAAGGCAGAGGGAGGTGATAAAGTTAGAGATGCTACCCTGAAGCCCCAAGACTCAAGTGTGCTTCTGCGCTTCCCCAGCCTGGGCCATTCTCTGGTCATGCCTTGACTCTGTGTCAGGATAAGACTCAAGCATGTCTCAGTTCTGCTGCCATGCTGCATCCAGTGAAAAGGAAACCCAAGCCGAAGTGTTTGAAAGGGAGACAAGACTTGCTCTGTCCCAGGCCCTGATCCAGGTGACTGAGGAACCAGGACTAAAGCCCAGCACAGAGTAGACCCGTCCAGGTGTAGTCAAATGAACAGTAAAACCTCCCATAACAGTCTTTAAAGCTGGGCACTCCTTTTTATGGTATCAGTCTTGCTTTGCCACCAACTGTGCTCAAGAACTGGCCACAATCCTTACCATTGATTACTGGGATCACTGCACTCTTTAAAGCGTAAGGCAGAAAATTCTCCACCAGTGACACCTGCTGTGAGGGGGAAAACACATTTGATGATTAGTGCCTGATGCCTGGGGGATTGCAGCTTGATGGGGGAGATGGGTTAGAACTGGAGTGACATGCAAAAAGACCAGAGCAGAGCTTTGCAGAGAAAATCTCAGGTAAAATAGATCTTTTTTGGTTTAAGTTGCAGCTAAACAATGTAAAATATACACAGCAAAGAAGCGTCCATTTTTCTCACAATAAGTTAAATTGAAGGTTTTTTTTTCTTTTTTTTTTGTGTTTTTTTTTTTTTGTTTTTTTTCTGTATGTTAAGTATCTGGGTTGAACCTTAACTTCAGGAATGAAATCTGTTCAATCTCATTTCAGCTGCCAGGACTCAGCCCTCAGAAATGAACTGTTCTCTGGGTGGCAAGAACTGCCCTGTCCTGGTGCTCTGCCATATGCCACTGTCATTAGTGTCCTCCCCCCTTCACTTAAAGATGTAGATTGGGCTGAGCTGCTGCAGAGTCACACTGACTGTTTCTCAGTCTACAGTGAAAGATCTAAGCAGTGGCATGGTGTTTCTTTTATTCCCTATTTTTGACTCCCCTTTTTACAATATTTGGTTGAAGTGATTCAAGGTAATTACTGAAACTGAGCTTAAGCCTGACTTTGTATTCTCTCCAACTGCTAAGCCTACTCAATCCAGCTGTGAATTCAGGCTGGCTTGTCAGAAACAGATAGAAGAGGTGTTAGCCCCATGCCAGCCTTTGTGCTGCTGGATACAGAAGTGAGCAGAATCAACTATGACAGCCTGCTAGGTCATGCACCCCCAGGCAGACATTTCTCTTTGTTTCAATTAATATTACATGGTAATAACTCCATAACATTTGGAGCCTCTGATGGGAAAAAACCCCACAGCACTCCAAGAGGTATTTCCTCTTACTGGAAAGAAAGAGAAAAGCAGAGAATATACTATTTCAAAGTGGAAAGAGCAGTGGCAGATGGTATCCCCAAGACAGACCAAGAATTGTCCAGCAACAGGTTTAGATGAATTTCTTTTATCTCTGAAGGGCTCAGCTACCTTTCCTAGGCACTGAAACCATCGACGTACCTCAGAGAAGCCAGGAGTGGAGTGCAGCAGGGAGAACTGGAGCCTGAGGAAAAGAAGCAAAAGAAGGGGATTCTCTAGAAAGGATGAAGGCACAAATTATGCACACTGCTTGAAGATTCACTTGTGGAATTTCGTGCGGATTTCATGCTGATTCACACATTTAATTTTGATTTGATCAAAGACTCTTTGATTCCCAACAGCTTTTAATCAAAACTGGCACAACTACAAATGAGTTCTAGAATCTCTGGGATCTTTCTGATACTAATCTCTTCCTACAGTCATGTGTAGTCCTGGGCTGTGACTATAAGCCCTGGGAAATCAAATTTTTCTGGAATGGCCATTTCTTGCAGTGTCTGAACTACACATTCCTCAAATGTTCATTATGATTTGCATAAACTCATATGCATTCCTAACCATTATGATTTCCTAACTTTTTCCACTGATGCCTGTAATGCATCATCATTGCAGATCACTGTAAATATAATCCTGTGGAAAAACAACATTTTGAAGAACAGAACACATTCTTGTGTCAAAAGCTCTAAATGAGTGGCACCATTACTGCTTAAACTTATATTGAGAGGCTCTGATCTCTAAGCCCTCTTTTCCTGTTAAAAAGGTCCAGTGACCAAAACTAGAGAAAAGGCTGCTCACATTTTTCTTTACTGAAAATGCAATAGGGTAAAAAATATCATATATCCTGGAATTCTGCCCCAACTTGGAGTATAGAGCTAACCAGATGAAACACCAATGTGGGCTACTTGCCTGAAAGTCTGTGCTTCTACCCACCGGCTGCATTTAGGGAGAAAGGGGCTATAAACCTAGTCCAACTTGAAGTGTCAATAAAATTTGTTGTAAGACAGCTGAGAACACCTGTACCTGTAGGTAACCACAAAACCAGCAAGATCTAAGCAAAATCTAAAAAGCTCTGAGCTTTGCTTCAAACTACAGACACCTTTCTAGTCGCATTTGTTTGATGGCATGGTGTCTGCTGTTGCAGTATATGTTATGTAGTCTCATTTTTCCCTTACCCTCATGGGAAGGCATACAGAGAGTGCATGCCTTAGTTACAGTGGTCCATAGCTACATGTATGCTATAGTTACAGTGGTCCACTGCAGTGTTTGCACTCTAGCGGTTCTGTTTATGATGCTCAGACATGGCACGGCAGCAACATTTAAGAGGGTTTTGAATAAACTGCTGAACTTCATTCTCCAAGAGCACAGACTGAAACAGATGTCTTTAAGATAACCAATAAATTGAACACTGTCATCTGGAAAGGTATTTAACCTACAGAAAGGGGTAGTATCACATTGCACAAGAGATATGGTTGTTCCATAATATTACTATATTTCATCTGCAAGATTTAGACCAACCAGTCAAAAGTATGAGAGTCCCTGTGAGAAAGAAGGTAACTAATTTTCTTTTTCTCATGGTGAAACAAGCACTGTCAGGCTGACACAATGAAGTTCTGTTGTGTCCTAGTGTTGGGATCATTAATGTTGCTTTCTGAATTTTCCTTGGTTACCTCTTCAGAAGTAATGAGATAATCAACTTCTGTTTGGTTATTGTCAAATTGGCTCTGGTACTGGCTGTCTGCAGGGAAAAAAACAAATAAGTCTTCTGTGACTGTATACACAGATAGATACTGTCTTAGATACAGGTACAAATGCAATTACTTTTGTGATTGGAAACACAATGTCTAAACTTTTTATTCAGTCAATACATGTAGATAGTGAAATCATTTGTGAATTTGCTGCTTTCTGCCAACAACTGAGATTGTGTGAGTGAAGTGATAATACTGCCCTGATTGCCTCCTTATCTTTAGGATCATTTAAGTCCTTCCATGGCTGACATAATTGGTCCACTTTCAACCTAATGAAAAGATGCCTGGGGACATAGTGAACTATTTTATAACAAACACGTTAGCAAGACTGGGCATCAGATAACCACATTTTTATATATTACAATTTATTCTTGAATAATCATTCAACCTCCCACATGAAAAAAAGGGCTTTCATAAGTAGTGCTCTGCACCTGCCTATTAAATTCTACAATATGTGGTGCATGTTTCTTCCCTGTGAAATGCAACAGGACAGTATGCATATCTGTGGCAGACCAGTATATGCTATTTTATGCTGATCTTTATGATTTTCAAAGGATCTGGAAGATTACTGTGTGATTTGTTCAGCCCCAGCACTGAATGTTATCTTCGAGCTCATGTTACTTACTAGATTCCCTGTAAAGATGTACTGGGTGGTTGAATCTGGAAGAATAGCAAACACTTCTACACAGGCAGTGATTTGTAGGATGCATCTGTCTGCATTTAAACTGACCGCAGGTGGTGATGTAGCCATCAGCTTCAGCAGCACTGGGCTCGCTGTTACGTAACTCAGAGCAGTCTGTGGAATTTCAGAGGAAAAAACCGAGGAATGCAATGTTAAGTTTTTCTTAAGCTACAGTTGCTGTGGCTGCATCATAATCAGGTGCTATATAACAATCCTCTTGTTAATTAACCTATATTAAAAATACTTAATTTTAATTACATCAACTGAAATGATGGAATTAGTATTGCATATACTCTGAGTTTTAGAGACCATAAAACAAATGATGAAATTTTAAACCCACTGATATTGAACATAAATAGATAAATAATTTAAAGGTTGTTCCTGAAAAATGTACTTCAAGAGGAGGCAATTAGCACTGCATGTTAAAGAAATGAGGGAAATGAGCGATTCCAGTAAAAAAAAAAATAAAATTAACAACCCTGACAATATAAAGAATTTGGAAAAGAGGCAGCCTTCCATAAGAGCCGATCTTCTGAAAAATAGAGAAACTCCTAGAGGACAAAACTTTAGTTTGCAATGCCACAGATTCCAAGTTTCATAATTTTATAGTAAACATTGCCATATTAGGGATTTTTAAAGCATCTTATAGTATCTTAATTTCTTGCATCACATCCATAAACTTAGCTGCTCATGACTATTACTTCCCATTGTATATAATCTCCAGGTATCTTTGCATGGAGAAGTCAGGCTACCAAGAGCAGAGATACCATTACCTTGAACAGGAATAAAAGGAGACTTGATCTCACAGATGGCTACCACTTAGTCTTTATAAGTGTTTCAGAGACTGACAGCAAATCCAGCACTTAGAGGGGTAGAGAATGACTAAAGAGTAGCGTGATTTAGTTAGGAAGAACCTTTCTTAAAAGGTCTGTACAAGTAAAAGTACTCACCTTAGGAACAAAGTCTTTGAAAAAGGCAGTATTTAGCTTAAAAGTAGTAGCAATCTGTAAACAAATGAAATAAATTAGATCATTATATCAGCTTGAAAATAAGGTTTTCCTTGGGAAAAAAACATATCCTGTTTTCTTTAGTTTTAGGTAATCCATGTTTTGATTTAGTATTTCCTTGCCTCAGAATGATTCCTAGGGAACCCACAGTGCTTTGTAGGACAGAAGAGAGACAGATTTCTCATGGCCATGTTTCAGAAGCACATACCAGTGAACAAGCATTATTCTTTGAAAGAACAGACGTAGCATCATGCTTACTTCCTGCCTTTGGGACTTTCTTAGATGAAATATACTGAATCTCTCAGAGGCAGGACTCAAAAATCTCATTTGCCCTTTTGCTGCTGACCACTGTGATGATGTTTTTCAGTGCCATTTGTGTCACCAATTTTTATAAAGACCCTCTTAGCACTGTTTCAGTTAGCAAAACTTCTTGGAAACTCTGACTACTAATGCCAGTGTGGAAACGGCATTTCAGAGAGAAATCTTGCATGTTCTTCACCCACAGATGAAAGCTTAGTTTCCTTGTACCTGCTTCTTGCCTCATTTTGCTGCTCTGTTAATTCTGAGGGTTTATTCTAGCTCTCAAAGCAGCCAGTACATTTGTTGCGGGCCTCTATGTTGCAGAATGTGGCTTGAGTACACTTTTTCCTGCGTTGCTCTTTCCTTTCCGATGTGGAATCCGTGCAGAGACAAGCTTTTTTTTTTGGTTCTTTCTGCCACTCCTTGCACTCCAACTCTGTGATGTTCACATCTGTTATTCCTTGCCTACAGTTGCCAAGAAGTTCAGACTTAGGGCTGAGGGAGACTTTGACTATTTTAAATGATGACCTACAGAATGAACGTCATGAATCCCTCCTACAAGTGGTAGAAGTGTGACACAAATCTTTGTAAAATGGGAAACAGAATGTGTTAGTCTCCTTTGCTGACTATCCCTACTGCTGATATTTGTAATTCTATTACATGCAAATTATACTCACCTCTTCGGAGACGGTGATGTTAAAGGCCCCTGCTCTGTAGTAAGCCAGTGAAGCAGACTTAAGAAAATAACTGGAGACTCCCAGGTATAGCATGGAATCACCCTGGTTTGGGAGAGCAAACGGAGCTGGCACAAAAGGAGGGTCTGTGTGATTTCCTACTGGGTAGACTGTGCCCTGCAAAAAGTCATTATCAAGTATTTCTAGTTGTAAACATTTGCATCTGTCAGAATGCATTAGCGGTGGTTGAACAGAAAGAATTCTTCCTAATCTGAAGAAAAGCTTGGCATTAAAGAAAACCTAGAGTAAGCAAATAAGTTTGTGACATGCCCTGAAAATCAGCAAATTCAGGCTCTTTTGGAAAAATACAGGAATCACAGAGAAAATCTGGCCTCCATCCTCTCAAAGTCTGAATTTGAGCATTCAAGTGAATATTCTGAACTGCAGCTATGAGATGCAAAAAAAAAAATCCTGTAGACCAGAGTTTTCTTTCTCGTGTGACAAAGACACATTTGTTAATTTAATTTTAAGGGTGACATTTCAAGAAAATTTTCAGGCATACCCCAAAAGCACTGGAAGTTTCTTAGGACAGGGACACAAAGGAGCATTTTATACTACCTAGCTCTTAGCCCTGGTCCAGCTGCCAGTCCTCCAAGACCTAGTTGCTGCACAGGTGTGCGACCTTGGTTCAGTTATACGAAGAAAATAATTCTTAAAATGTGAGAAGGTATGTGAGCTCAGGTCATGTAAGACAAGAAAAGTAAGAACAGACAGTAAGTAGTATAATTACTGACACTGTAATAGTTAGTAGCTGAAAGACTCAACAGGAAAAATACTGACATGGAAAGGTATAAAACCCTAAGAAAAAAGTTGAGAGTTGGAAGATGGCAACTCATTATCATCAAGAATCAGCCTGTTCCAAGGAGGACTGAAGGCCAGTAACTTCCTTAACTGGTTAATAACTGACATACAAAGGCTCATCCAGTATCCTGTTGGGATGTCAGCATGTTAAAGCTTAGCCTGTAAGTTTTAGTCAGCTATAGCAGCTGATAAATAATTGCTTAGTACTTTTAAGCTATGTACAGCCTGCTTGCAGAATGGTTTTTGTGGGTGGTAAAAGTTGCTTGAACAAAATAACCAAGAGGGAGAGTTTCAACCACAGCTCTAGCACACCTTTCTTAACTGAAGTCAGTTCTGAGAGCCATGGGGATGCTCTGAATTACAAGGACAATTGAAGCTGCTGGAAAAGCTGGGCGTTGCTGAGATCTCTCTTGCCAACAAAGGTGAAAAATAGATAAGAAAGGAACTGCTGTGTGCTGCTCAAGGACTGACTGTGAGAAGTCTTTTTTTTGGGTGTGACCTGTACATATACAAGATGCTGAGTCATGTCAAAACAAATGCTTTGGATTGCAATCAGTTGGTAGCCATCATGGATTATGTATCACCGGTAATAGGCAAAGACCAAGCAGCAGCGGAAGAGCTGTGTATCTAAAGAACACTTTTATGCTGTTTATAAAGCACCTCTGAAGGGCTTCAACTCTGAAATAATTTAATTCTAAATAATAGCTTTGGTTAATTAACAAAAGCAGTTAATTTACTGAATAAACAATCATATCTGATTTCCAAGATAGCTCTTGACCAAAATGTCCAAATGTCTTATTGCTTTTCTAATTAAATATTGGAGAGGCTGAGTAAGACTGTAGTGAAAGAAAATGATTCAACACAAAAGAGAATCAGAAAAGTCTTAGAAAGCACACTGATATTAAAGAAAAATTACCTTCAAATCCAAGTTAATGTGTGATTTGAAGACTGCTGGAGAGCTAACTAGGGAATAGTCAATTTGTGCAAAGGCATCAATCTGGCTTAAGACTAGAAGAATGACGGAAAAAAACAAAACAGCCATTATTACAAAAACACATCACAAACAGTTATTGTTTAGTTAAAGGCAAAGGCATTATAGAAATGATGAATCTGAAGAAGAATGGTGGGAGAAGGAAGAAGAAAAAAAATTGTTGTAACGGAAAGAGTATTCCCCCTGGAAAAGTCACAGATTCCTTCTGGTTTAGGCCTTGTTTTCCTATTGTTCACAACAGAATACACTCTCGGAAATCTCTCCCATGCAGTGAAAGAAGGAGTATCTAGGGCCGAGTCCCCTTTTTTGTTATGTGTTTGCACAGGAGAACTAAACTCTCCTGTATGATCAGTGAAATACTGATAAATAATACTAAATACTTTGGAAGATGACATTAGCACATTTTTACACATCAGTGTTGAAGACAAGGGATGTTTGTTCACAACAACAGAGGGCACTTCATCAGACAATGATTGAAGACTTTTTCTGAAAGGCGCTCTCATGCAACTTCAGTCTGATTGTTATTTTTGATTGGACTGTGAGGTCTGTTGCTACTGTATAAAAATCAGATGGGTTTAAAAAGAAATGGTGAATTCACACTGAGATTATGAACTCCTCAATATGACAGCACAGCTTGGAGTGACCTTAAGCCTGAAGCGTTTAGGCATGTGCTACAAAAGAAAATGTTCTCGATGGCCATGATTTTCAGTAATATTTGCCACTGCTTGGCACATGGCAGGTATAAGCCATTTTAGGAAAAGTAAAAGTCCACTTACTCTGCTTCTGAATAGCAGAGGAGATAATAGAAATATCCACAATGAAAAGTGAAGAGTGGGAACAAACTCTCTGACCTGAATTATATGACTTAGGTGAATAAATTTGGATTGGATTGGTGAAAATTACAAATATTCTCAGTCTTGGAAAAAACTGTCATCAACAATAAAAAAAGAAAAAAAAAAAGGAAAAGCTGTGGGATTTATTATAAAAGTGAAAATCTTATATATGCTTTTTGGCTACAGGTATCTACTGTCTTCACGTCTCTGCAAGAGTGAGACAGGAATTGTTATTGGTGTGAAGAAAAGCATGCTTAGTGTGACACTGTCTTCCTGCAGCATCTTATCTCACTGAACTCAAAGTTCAAAACAAGATGTGCCAAGTTTACAAGATCTTACAAGGATGTTTGCTAGCTCTTTAATGGATTACTGCTAATTCAGGTTTTCTTATGTCCACAGTACCAAGAACATACAGGATCAGCATTAGAAAGTTCATCTCAAAGATCTAAGGAAATAACACAGGTCAGCTACAACACACTGAAAGATTACAGGTGACCTGCCATGGACACATAAGAAATCTGAATATTGTATATAAGGTGTATGCAAGAGATTTCTAGGATGGACTCTGAATTAGGTTAAGGTACAGAACAATGGCTGTATTTTTCTTCCTTCACTTTTTTCTTACTGTGAACACAGGAATGGTTTGGCATCTAATAAAAAAGGCTACAATTTGAACACTATGAAAATTACTTAACAGAAAGCTGTTATCAACAACTCACCCTTATGCTTTCTTAGTTGTGCATCCATCACTTGGATTTTGTATTTGATAATTAGGCATAGCTATGTGAAAAGAGAGACAAGTCAGTAACACAAGGGCTGTATTTCAACATCTTCCTTCACTAGCTGAAACCATCCTTGCAAACTTACATTTTTATCCAATTTGATGTGAATGGACTTCTCAAGATAACCATATAGGAAGCTGTAGATCCAGCTGAAGGAAAGGAAATGAACACAGTGGCTTTTTACCATAAATTGAAATCCTTGAAATACAAAATCTGGCAGACTGGGATGTCAATGTCATTTATATTAATGAGATGCAATTACAGCAATATTGGTAGACTGTGCAGTTGACTATTTTTATTGATTTGTGAGTCTCAGATAAATGCTAGGGGTTCTCAGACTCATAAGAGCTATTTAGAAGGCAATCTACAAAGTAGTGAATGTTCATGTTAACTTTTTGATAAATAATACTCAATTAGCTGCATTTTGTCTTTGAGTAAGACAAAAAAATTTTCTAGAAAATCAAAATTAGGAGAACTACAAGCATTGTTTCGTATTCTCTTTTGAAATTTTTATTCTGAAATTGTAGGTCAGCATGTCAAAAGGCATAATCAGTCTAGACCACCTTCACATCTGCAAACCTCCCTTTGCAATCTGCTATTCTTTAATATGCCCAAATGGCATTTTTTCATATGCGGTATGTTTAGTCAGCTCATTTGTTGGCACATGCACAAAGAAGTGTAGATTAACCGCACTTCACACACTCAGCGAAGGAGCCTGGTTTTGAAAACAGACATTTAAAAATCTATTTACATAGCCTTCAATAGTTAGTTGTATCCTGTAATTGGATCCCTAAAAGTCACAATCTGAAAAGTGGCCCTTATGCTACAAACCCTTCTACCTCCCACAGAGTAGTTAGAAAATCTACTGTACATACCTAGGTCCTCCGTTTAACTTGACTTTTACACTATTAATGCTCAGCTGGCAATTGTGTAGCAACATGGACAAGCGGCCTGTGCTATCCCTTGACACTTTGAAGATAACTGCAATAAACAGTCCTGAGATGGACACAGTAATTCCTCCTTGGTCTTTGCTGCTCAGAGAAAAAAAAAAACAAACCAAAAACCAAACCTGGTCACAGAAACATCTGCTTTAAGGGAAAAATTTAAGAAACTACATGTAAATCAAGTTTGAAAGGACTTTTTGCTTCTACCATCTAGAATGAAGAATGGGTTTTCTAGGGATTAAAGTACATTAGGTTACGGTATGGTATTCAAAAACATATTATATGCATGGCTTTCCAAGACATGAATCTTCCAGTGTTGTGCAGGATTTGACAAGTTTGCAAAAATGTGAAAATTTCACAGCAACACAAGACATTCCTTCATGACAGATCACCCTGAAGGCCTCTGGGACTGCAGCAGCAGAAGTCAGTTAGCTAATAAATACATAGCCCAGTGGTTCTCAACTTTGCAGTTGTTCCACTTTCCTCTTTCCTGTAACAATTTTCAATAACCCTTTAAAACATATACATTTCTCCATTCTCCATCCTGCCCCAAACCCATTCATTCTAGAATCACAGAATCATTAAGGTTGGAAAAGACCTCTAAGATCATCAAGTCCAACTGTTAACCCAACACCACCATGCCCACTAAGCCATGTCCTGAAGTGCCATGTCTACATGTTTTTTGAACACCTCCAGTGATGGTGACCCCACCACCACCCTGGGCAGCCTGTTCCAATGCTTGACCACTCTTCCCATAAAAAATTTTTCCTACTATCCAATCTAAACCTCCCCTGGTGCAACTTGAGGCCCTTTCCTCTCGTCCTATCGCTGGTTACTTGGGAGAAGAGACAACACCCACCTCACTACAATCTCCCTTCAGGTAGTTGTAGAGAGTGGTAAGGTCTCCCCTCAGCCTCCTCTTCTCCAGACTAGGCTTTGTGTTTGGGAACAGCTGATTTACCCTGCT
>NW_010539949.1:35452-48776 GCF_000687285.1 Phaethon lepturus
GCTGAACACAGTATACTTTTCCTCACAGTACTGCTATGACAGAAGGAACAAACAGACAGGTTGGGGGCACAGTGATGGCAGCTTCCAGCCACCAGTACTGAGACTGAATGCAGAACTGCAGGTCCATACTCCTTTGAAATCAGGACGTGCTGTGAAACTTGCAGCCTGGTGATCCATCTTGCTGTACTATCTGGCTCGCAAATACAGCAACGCTTACTGCTGTTCCCAGTTACTCCATTAAGCCAAACTCTAGAGATTAGCACCTTGCAAACTTTTCTGATATCCCAGAAGTTTTAGTCGTTCCCCTTGCCCCCAAGAAAATCTAGAATATTGTATTAAAATTCTATAGAAAAAATGCTGAGATAAAAAAGTGGAACAACCAGTATGCAATCATGGCATTAAAGACACTCTCATACTGGACAGGCTCAAGAAGCTAAGTCAGTTTTTCATAGAAACTCAAATTCTGGAGTTTCTGAAGTTCTGAATGTTTGTGCCTTGTGAAAGTAACGAAAGTGGCCATTGCAAACTCTGTGGTCCTGGATATTCACGTAATATCATGTAATATACAGTCTGGACAAACTGAGCATGTTAACAGATGTCTGACCTGATACTTCCCAAAGAGACAACCTGTGGGGTAGAATAATTAAAAAAAAAGAAAAAAAGCATTAGTTGGCAGGGAATGTTTCCTTCTTAAGAAGTTTATTAAAATAGATTGTTGTTAATTGATAAAGCATATCTGACCTAAGAAATAATAATTGACAACTAGATTTCTGAATTTCATTTGCAATCCTTCTCCCAGAACTGTCCCCTGCACCTGCATTGCACTGTACAATACTTACAGCAGCCACGTGTTCATTCTCCAGTCTGCACTGATTGTAGCAGAAGCATGTGCCACCGACAGACTAATCCCAGTGCCAGGAATAAAAGAAGCAGAAGTTTCTGGGAAATCAACAGCATTAATTCTGAGCCTACAGAATACAGAAAAAGGGGGATATTAGACTGCATGTCAAAAGAGTAAAAAGGACTTCTGATCACTGAAAACCCTTCCGCTACAAAAGGCAAAGTCTATGCTTTGGTACAAGAATTTCTCAGAAATGACTGACCCTTGTATATTTTAGGAAGGAAAGACACCTGTACCATTACACTTAGTAGCATCCTTGAAACTAGAATCCTTGATATCAGCCCAGGGAAAAAAGACGCCTGGCCAAAACAAAAATCTCCTTTTGGGAGAAAAACTCCTTAAAGTGAACTGTGCTCACTGGGGGAAAATAAATCTGTGTGTTAAACCCAGATGCTACATCTATAAATAAATCCAGGTTGTTGGAAGGCTAGCATTTGCTGAAGAACATCAAAGTTTCTCTTTCCCCATTCTGTATCCTTTCCCTTACTTCAGCAAAGGGCTCTGGAGAGGATCCATTTTTCTAAAGAAAATCTTACTTGAAGATTTCCCTGACAAAACGAATGTTTCTGATATTCAAGGATATTGTCTTGCAAATGGGTGTGTTGAATTGAGCTGAACATTGTAAAGATATCAGTTGTAATCTTATCATGTAATACGCATTCCTTATTGTTTCCTGATATCTGGCAGAGATCTCTAAAACAACTGTCTTTAATCTACTTTCCCCGGGGTAGAAGGCACCAGCTACTTTTAGTTAAAATGACCATAATTTTCCAATAACATGTTGGGCAGCAGTAAGGCTGCCTTTAGTAATCTTGTTTGCAGTGAGCTAAAATCAGATAACCCACTGTGAAGATGGCCAATTTCAAGAACTATGGTTGGGAGAATGAGTTGGGGTTTTGAAGATCATATAATAAATTATGTTGGAATGGGGCCTCAGGAGATTTTCTGGTTCAACCCCCAATCAAAGCTGGGCCAAGTAAGTCTTGAACACCTCCAAGGATGGAGATTCCTCAACCTCTTTGGGCCCTTGTTTTGGTGCTCCCTAGCATTTTTTCCTAACTTCTAATTGGAACTTTTCTGATGTTACTTATGTCTTTTGCCCATGATCCTTTTACTGTGTACCTCCAGGAAGAAGCTGGCTCCATATTCTCTATAATCACCACCCAGCAGACAGTGGGAGACATGCGTACCTTCACCCCCCCAGTCTCTTCTTCTCCAGACTGTAACAAACACAGCTCTTTCAGATGTGCAGGGATTCAGGTTGCAAGGATGGTATAATACAATGAAGCCTGCTGGAAAGCAGGCTATTAGGAAAATATTAGGCATCGATAAAGGATGCAGGCCCTATCAGGCAGAAAGCACATGAAGTCTCCCAGATTGACATTTCTTGCTCTGGGTAATTTGTAAGGAAAAAGAAGTAAAGTGCTATTGAGCAGCAGAACTTGGCTTAATAGTAATATTAAAAGAGCAGAAGTTTCTGTGTTTCTGTGTTTCTGTTTATAGCCTATTGGGAAAGCTTTAACTGGAACATGGGATTGAAGGCTGTAGAAAAACCTTTTATATTAGTCTCCTTATTTGGAGAAATTGTAGAAAACTCTACAAGCCTGTTTTTCTACTGGCTGCTCCTGGTACAAAGCTTTTCCTCAGCCGGAAATAGGTATCGAGCCCTATCCAATCGAAGTGTTGATTTATCATTGTAAATCCATCAAAAAGGATTCTGTAAAAGTCATCTTCTTGACACATCAGCCCAGATACACTGTCCCCCTACACACATTTTCATCTTATCCTTTTGGTGGCTTTTTCTCATCAAACACAAATTACTTTCACTGCTATAGGTCCTTCATAGTAGCAGACTAACATTGATTCTTCCCTCTTTCCCACCCATTTCTTCTGCTCTGTTATAGCCACACTTACACTTGCTTTTCCCCAAATTCTGAGACAAACCAACTGAAAAAACAGCCAAAATGCTCATGCAGAAGCTTTCTAAAGCTCATCTCTGAGTATGGTAGAAGGAAGTACTTATAAAACAAATCAGTGTTTGGGCAGTGGGAGCAGAGTTAGATGAATCATTAAAATTTTACAAGGAACAAAAATAATGGCTGCATAATTATTACTATGCAGTAACAATACCATAAGATGTTTATTCCTAAAACTTTGAAATGTGTTTCCTTTACTTACCTTGAAATTACATAGTTGACCTTAACAACTGAGAAACTCTCCTGCCCACTCCAGCTTGGGAAGGTCTCTTTCAATACTGCTTGCTTCAGGAGCTCCATCCCAATCCTCCTGCCTACAAGGGGACAGAGGAAAGCACATGGCCTTGCAGATTGGATTCAGGTACCCAAAGGTCCAGATATACTGCCAAATATTTTAATCACCAATTTTAACATTGTTCTTGAAACGCTCTGATTCTATGATCCTTGCCTAGACCTCCTTCCAACTACTTATACACATATTTATAACTTCTGTTAGCCTCACATACAAATCATTTAACCCAAGATCAAGATCATCTGTTAGGATCATCTTGTCCCTGAATTGTATTTTATATTCTAGAATTCTTGTCAGGTTACTGAAACTGTTATACTTCCTTCACTCACAATGTGGATAGCCTTGGGAAAAAACTGATCATTACCTTTACCTCAGATTGTCTCATACCTGTTGAATGAAAAAGCCAGTTAAGAAGTAGCAAGATAACTTCTATATGTAGTGTTTACTTATGGAAAAAGTGTGATATATGCATCTGAAGGGCTGGTATGTCAAATGAGGAACTATCTGGATTGTTGCTTGTGTACAGGAAGTTGTTTGAGGTTTAAAGACAATCCTTTCAAATGTTTTCTTCCCGTTTCTTTCTTTGCCACTGCACTTTATCCATTACAGCATGCTGCAGGTCACTGACTTATTTCCTTATCTTCTCTCCTTGCTTTAAGGAATCCCTACTTCCCTGAATGCTTCAATGCTACCTGTGCATTGATAATACACACAGACCCTATCATCAAAAAACAGAACATCTTTAAATCCCAGATTCCTTGTGCCTTCCTTGTTTTTGCTCATCTTTGATGAAGACACTGTTAAAACTTTAATGACGTCCTGCTTTCAGATATTTTTAGCATGAGTTTCTTCAGCTTTTGGCCTCAAAATTGCTGAATACAAAATATCTATTTTTTTTCTCCCCCAGACTTCAGTGTATTAAAAAAGCAAATAATTGAGGTTAATGATAACTCAACACTGGAATACCTTTTTATAAAATGCAACTTTTATGAAGGAGAGGTAAGTTATGATTCCTTGGGAATTCCTGCCTCCAAAGCAAAATATGGGCTCTGACTGAAATAACTTAAAGCTCTCTTATGAGTGTCAGTGAAGGCAGCCAGTGATCCCAGTGGAATTTCTCTCAAGGTTCTTGCGGCAGGCACGGAGCATGCAGGCAGGATCTATTGCCTCAGCCTTTGAATCTCATATTTAGGGAAAAGCCATGACAGGCACCATGCTCTTCAAATATGAGAAATACCTTTGGGAGGCATACTGTTTATGTCTGTTCTTACTACTAATGCAGGGGTGTGCAAACTTAATCTGTTCGTTCAGCACCTGAAGGCTATGCTGAATGTCACAAGAACTGCTGGGCTCACACTAAGAAACACCAGGCTGAATTCTCATTTCCAAAGGCATGAGAGGCCCCTAGGGAGTGATTTCTCCTGTGTGTCATAAAAAGACATGGAGATCAGTTCTGTTTTGGGTGACTGGTGTTTGCCCCGCACTTCTCAACTCCTCAAATGCCTTTATAACAATGCTTATAGAGAGAAATAAGTGGACCTGATCCTTGCTTTCATCTTGAAGGCATAAACCCTGAGCTTCTACTGTTCATCTCACAAGTCCATTGTTTACTTGTCAGCATGTTCAGAACATAAATGATGATTAATCCTTAGCATGACCCAGCCTTTGTTGAATTTGTGCCTTGTTAACCTTTATTATTAATATTAATTCTATAAACAACTGAAATTGTACTGTGTGCCCTCCAGACCCATGGAGTAAGCCTTAGGTAAGAGACAGCAAAAGTTGGCATGATAGAAAGAGTAAAGAAAATATATTGTGGAAATCAGCAGAATTATGGCAGTTACTAGATATTTTTGAAAGAATGGCACATGCAGATGCTATACCATGCCAAATGGAGGAATGAGAGTAAAAGTGTGCAGCTATGTGGCTGTTCCAAAATTGTAAGCTTTTTTTCCAATTATGTCTTATTATCTTCAATTAAATATTGCACTTTCAAAATCAGTTTTTTGACACTTTTAAAAAAGGAGCAATTAGGTGACCATCTCATTGTAGTTCTAAGAAAGTAGATTGATATGAAGGATGTAGGAGAAACACTGTTGGACTGTAGGGGAATGCAATCACCGGTGCAAGGATAAATTCACACCTGGGGTGCACAAAAAGGAAGGAAATAAGTGAGAGAATAGACAAAGGGTGTTCCTGGAGTGAGGTAACAAAAGGAATTTATTCTGTTTCAATATTACGAGGCTTGTTTCGACATTGCACCTTTGTTAAGGAACTATATTCTCTGCATAGAGTGTTTATCATAAATTAACTTCTGGCAATGTTAGACATACCGTAGTCCAGCCCCTTCTGAGTAATCCTCACTTTAACACCAGGATTAGCCTCAAACTGCAAGGACAGCCAACACAGCAGGAAAGAATACCATGTCTTTAGCATCTTCGCACCTTTGCCACGGGGACCTGTTAACAACATTCATGATGCAAACATGCTCATAAATGATGCATACCATGAGTTGCAAAAAATCTGTATCCATCACTTCCCTCAATGAAAGTGTGGATAGTCAAGAGAGTTTTAGACAATGATTTTACCACACCAAGCAGTCAGTGTGGGAGCAGATACAGATTTCTGGTTACTTGGATAGCACTTTGTCAGGCATTAGCTGTTGCTGAGACTGAACGGTTCTGCTCCACTACTCTATGCTTTCCCCACACCCATGTCTTGGCTGGTTTATTTTACCACCTGTCCTACCTCCTGCAGAGTGAATATGTCAGAGCAATCCCAGCAGGTCCGTCCTCCTGTAGAACAACACCCTTTTTATATACACCCCCCCTAGGCTATACTGGATTTGCGAGTCCAAAAGTTTTTCAAATCAACCAGCAGATCTAATAAAATACTCTAGGCCTCCCTACAAAACTTGCCTCCCTGTTACACACAAACCTCTGACTTAATCCAAACACTGATACATGAGATGATTGACTACATCAGGTCACATGAGAAGGAAATGCAAGGGTAAATTCAAAGTGAACATGAGAATTACACAGGAATAGAGAAGGGTGTCCTGGTATGAGTCTGCAGCACAGTCTCTTTGAGTGCAAAGTGAGACTGTGAGTCCCTGTGTGGTGGGACATAACCACACAACACAAATTCACAAAAACTGTGACAAATTATGTCTTTCTGATACACTTTCCTAGCACAAAAGTAAGGCTTCTTTGTTCAGAATTCTTGCATTCATCCTGATTTTCACCACCAATTACAGCCACTGCTCCATTTCCTAGAAATAACAATACTGTTTCTCAAGACAACATCAAGTCTTTGCAGTCCTGCACTAGGAAATTGTTTACTAGGGACCTATGGGAACTTTACTCTGGCCTTACGACTGAGGGGACATCTGCGGCACATCCTTTTCTAACATGTCGGATTGTGTCATGATACCTGCCTATGTACAAAACCATGCTAATTAATAAGTAGTAAAAAGGTCTTGCTAGCTTCCCAGGTATTCCAGCCTATAAGGTCATTCCTGGATTTCTAATAAGTACCATGTTATCTTGGACAATTTATTCCATATTCTGCCAGAAAATGTATAAATGCTTTTTTAAAAAAAGTAATTTTTAAAATCCTCTCCACCACCAAAAAAAAACCCCAAACGCAGCACCTTTTTGTAGTCATACTTCTGTGTTGGAATTAGTATTATCAGATCAGACTCTAAATGGTTGCAAATCCAAGATCTACCCAGTAGCTCATAAAATACCTGCTCTTTGGTGGATTTCTGAACTATAAGACAGACAAAATGCATTATCAATATTGCCCTGATATCAGTTCTCTGAGGAATTCTTACAGTTACCCTAAGATACTATGCAAGAAAAAGTAGTTTCAGGGAAAAAACATTCTGAAAATATAATCCACATTGTGACAAATTTTGAAAATCCCCCTTTTAATTGGTTGTTCCATCTCTAGTTCTTACGCCTTTTTGGTGGGGTTTTTTTTGTATTTTAAGCAACTCAAAATAAATAATTACTTTTAAGGTAGCAATGTTATACTATGCAGAACAGCCAGTTCGAGTCATAAATCTTAAACTTTTTCCAAGAAGTGTCCTACCTTTTCCTGCAAACATGCCACTTTCTATCCTGATTATTACAGATGAATTAAAAATCAGTATAAAATCAGAAAGACATATTTTTCTATCATTAAAGTACATACATATTTACTAGATATTTATCTAGAAGGATTGCTAGAAGCATTGATGCAGGTGAGGTACCTCATTTTCATTGAATTTCATTCCCACTGAGGAACAGAAAACAGCAATCTTAGTCACTACCATGCTTTGTAGTTAATATGTTCTTGTCTGGATCTTAAATGTATGCCAAGCTAGAAGCTGAAACAACAAACAACAACTGAACTGCCATGACAATAAAAGACGGTATCATACTGCTTTCTCAAACCAACAAAGCTGATATTCTTGGTTTCTTTTGCACTCCCAAGGCTGATATTCTTGGTTTCATCAAAGCCCCAAGCCTCTGTCAGATGCTAGGGTTGATTGTACAAGGTTAGTCAGATGACTAAGACAGAGTTAAGGAGATGGAAATTGTTAGCTGTCCGATAGTCTAAATCAGAGCTGCCAATTGCATTGTCGATGACAATAGATGGCAGACAAATTGCTCTGATTTTTATCTTCAGTAACTGAGCGTGCATCGACCAATTCCTTGATGTAAATCATTCTCTTAATTCTTTTGTCTTCTCAGAGATAGTGTATTCAAGTAAGTTAAGTAGAGGAAAAAGATGAAAAACTCCTTTGTTTCAGTTTGTGTACCTGTCTCGCCCTAATGAAGTACTCTACTTACCAGTCTGTAGATAGCACATTTGGTTTCTCCTTTGTGAACGGTCTGCAAAAACTTTAAATAAAACTTGCAATAAAGATTACAGCTGAAATCTGCCTAAGAACGATGACAGCTTCTGATGCAAAAAAAAAGTCACTATCATTATCTTGTACAGGTTTACCACAGCCATAAAAACACACTATCTTAAACTGACCAACCTCCAAAACAGAATAGAATGTCTCTGAAAAAGAATTTTGCCCTTGTCTTGCCTTGGTCCTGCACAAAACTCCCCAGTTGCAGCCCACAGAATTCCTTTCACTTCCAAAAATTGAGAAAAGAAACCTCAATAGTTAACAAACACAAGACAAACAGTTCTCAAACATAAGAGCAAATATAGTGTCTACTCAACCTGAAGTCCAGAAAGGGTACTTTGGTTTCACAAATTTCTCTGCTGTAATCACAGAACCGGGAATGGATTCTTCAGTTTCTCTCTTGTTCCATTGTTTCTAGTTACTCTGCAACCTGCTCAAGAACAGGTAGACTTTCTTCAGCTCACTCAATGCCAAATCAAAAAGGACTCAATAGCTTCAAGATTTTAACCCTTCCTATACACTGATACTCCATATGAAAAATCACCTCCGGGGGAAAAGGAATACTAAATTTATATGGTTGACAGGAGAGATACATTGGTAGGAATGCTTAAAGAAACCAGCAAATGCTACAGACATGCTACAGTTTGCTAAATGACATAAAAACAGGTGATCCTCTCCACAACCACTAGAAATACCCATGGAAAAAGAAAAACTCCACTAAGTTCCTGTTCACGGTTTCCTCAATTCAGTGCGGAAAGCAATGCTATCCATTTCCCAACTCATAAGGCAGCAGGCGATCTAGCTCAATGAAGGCTTCAGACAGAATCCATAGGAGGCAACAGCCACCCCTGCCCCCACAGGTTATATACGTGAGTAGGTCTGGCACCCCCCGCCACTCTTTCGGAGGCTTTGCAAAGGAGCTGTGTTACCACAGCTCTTCCTGAGTGTGGACTGCCTACATAAAGGCTCTCGAAGCCTTGGGGCAGAGTTGCCAGAGAACTATTAATCTGTGCCACACTGCAAAATAAATAACATAGCTGCAATGCCTACAAAGAATCTGTTAACAATGTGAGCTATGTTGAGAGGCAGTTGTCTGATGAGGTGATGGAAAATGAACACTTTCTACGTTTGGACCCACTGAGTTCCCATTGCTGACCTCTGTAACTGCCCTATCCTAGCACCTGAGCCAGGACTACTAGGTTCATTTTTACGAAAGTCCATGTAGCAAAATATCCCACGAGTTCTTATTCTAGCTCTGCACTGCACACTTGCCCTCACAGCTAAGAATTGTAAGGGTCTCTTAAGCTAGTCCCCAGGAGACAGAGGAAGAGTAAGAAATATTGAGACCTTGAACAGGAATGCAGCTAGCATTATTTGTCTGGGATCTGCCCAGATTCAGACCCAAGTTCATCATTTGAGTAGGTCCATTCTCAGCTTTCTTCTCTGCTTTTCTTCCAGTCGTTTGGCTCACTCATTAGTCTCCTGTACAACCGTTCAGTTACTTCCATGGAGCTGACATCAGGATGAGGCACTCTCTCAACCTATGCAGCCCCTACCCTGGTTTCGCATAAATTGCAGTCCTGTAAGAAGTCACCATAGATTCCTAGAAGGTGGATGCAATAATCTCACTAAGAAAAACCTGCCCCCTTTGGTTCATCACAAGGCATAGGAAATCTTCCTCTCAGATCTTCCTCCATGGGTGGAGCCTCTTTTTACTACGCAGAGAAATGTGATTTTGGTCTGCTAATTCAGATATCAAACTGTCTTTGATGTGGCACTTCTGCACACAACTCTCAGCAATTCAATACTGTAAAGAAATATATAAATCCAAGAAAACTTGGTAGATGCTAAAAAGGTCTGAAGCAATATGGCAAACCCCAGAAAACCCGCTGAAAGGTCCTTTGCTTCATATGGCCAAGATTTTAATCAGAAACAGAGAAGTTAAGAGCCACGTGAGCAAACTTCAGACACTGCTTAAGGGTCATCTGTAGACAGACAACTTGAGATCGTGTAAAGAAGAGCTCCACTAAATGTATTAGCTATAGAGCACTAGCATAAAGGCCTTTAAAATACCTTTTAGGTGTAAAGTTGACCACCATCAAGCTGCAAGAAGTTAGGAGATTATTTCCACTGGCTTTGATTTGAACCTCCTCCCCTATGCCACACTTAAAATGGCACTTCAGACTTTCACAGATCTCCTGATAATACTCCAGCCTTCATACTCTTCTCCTTCTCATTCCACTCTCACATCTTTCAGTGTGACCCTAGACATTCAAAATATCAGTATCATAAGGGTTAATATATACACATATATATTTATTTACACATATTATAAAATACACTCTTTGTAGTGGCAAATACAGAAAGAAAAATAATGGAAGAGGTCCACTGGTTCACAGCTTTATTACTACGCTTGGCTTTCAGGGAAAAGAAAAAAATTCCATGAGGTATGTAACTGAACCAGAGAGACCTTTGCTTTTTATAGTTCTCCTCTGCCATGGGAAGTTGACTGCAGGTCAGCAGGACTACAGCTATATTAAGTTTCAAATTTCTCAAGAGAAACCACTAGGGCTATCAATAGGGTTTTAAATCTTTTGGTGGAACGGGTTCTATTGCTTGTGTTTTACATTGACCATGTAGGGGAGAAAACCCCTCAATAAAGTATTTTGAGTTGAGAAACCACATTGTCTTTAACAACCATTCTGAGCTATTTAATGCTGATAAAGAGCTTTCTTTTGTCACCATATTGTGTATTCTTCTAATGAATTAGACTAAAAAAACCCACCACCATTTCTGAAAGTCAAAATTATTCTGTATACAACTATTTCTTCAAGCTCATAAGCACACAGGTTTCCTGTACTATTTTGACACAGTGTCTTTCCCGGCCTGAGGGCAACTTCATACTCGGCCATTGGAAGTCTCCTGCCTGCAGACTGAGACAAAATTAAAATGATGGAGAAATAAAATATTACTCCTCAAATAACAGCCCTTTTAGAAAGCTATGTGAGGGGGAGAAATGATGGTGTTTTGCGGTTATTTGAAATTTGCACAGACAAATCGTGAAAGCTATGGAAAACGTTTAGCCTTTCATCACGATTGTTTCCTAGGGGCTTTTCCTGTTTAATACTTACTGCTGTGTGGAAAATGTGTCTAAACCTTACATTGTGGCATGACTCATAAAATTCAAAGGAAAAATTAGCAAAATGCCAGCAGAAATGCTCACTTGTAACTGGTGTAGCTGGTTACCTAATGAATACTACAGCCAGCTCCTGAGAAACAGAACCATTTTATTTCACACAATTACTTTAGCTTGTGCAAGCTACTGAAATGGTGCTTCTGCTGGAAACATCACAACTATACCCATGAACACTTCTCATACTAGGGAAGCCTCCTCCACATTTCCTACAGAGTGCAGACTAAGCAGTCCTGGAGCCTGTGGAAACACAGGAGGTGGACACACCACAGGGTGGTCCAGGACAGGGACCACACTGAAGGACAAAACAGAGCAGCACATCCATGACCAATGAAAAATGGTCATGATATTGAGGCAGCAGCATGACTCTCTTTGGATTCAACTCTCTTCAAGAGAGAGGAAAGCAGAGTTTCTGACAGGCATAGTGCTCTTCATTCCTTTTTTCTGTCCTCTTTGTCCCTGCCTTTGCCACTTCCCTCCATTCTCATCCCCCACTGCCATAGCAACCTACTCTTCTGGATTTGTCCAGGAGGTGGCCGCATTTGATGACGACTGCATAAGTACTTCTCCAACTTGGGGCGGTGGCAAAGGACCCAGCAAGCTTCTCAGGAAATCACTTGTTTTAATGCCCGCAGCTGATGGCCCAGTATGTAACACCAAGCTCACTGTAATGAGCATCAGCTCTTCCATTGTTCAGTAAGTGGTATTCCATTTCAGTAGTCTCTTTGCCTTTCCTTTTATCACCTCATCAATACAAGCATCTCCTTTTTGTTGATGAATTCATCGACATGTTGAAAACAGATGATGGTTGTCCTTCAGTTTGAGATGTATTTGACAGCAAACTCTAAAGTGAAGAGAAATTTAGCAATCACATTTACCTGGATTAGATGACCATGTTGAATGGCATAAAGGAGATTTCACCTGTAGCCCAGAATAGAATTTTTGAAGTTTCAGTCTCCTTTTTCTGACTGGCTCCATAAAAGCTGAAAGGAGACAGATAGGGCTGTTCCTGTAAATGTGGGGTTAAGCAACGTAAATAGTGCTGCAATAAGCAGTTGTACTTGGTGGTAGCTATGCAAGCTAGATCTTTCAAGTTCACTTTACCTGTTTAGTATTATATTCCTAGAAAGCACTCCCAATTTTTCTGTACCTCGTATTATTCCTCGTGTGGAGAAATGAGGTAAAGAAGGAAAACCAGTATAATCTGAGAGTGTGTTCACAAGTTACCCCTGAATTCACTGTTCTCTGAACTTTATTCATAAGTAAAACTTGAATTGTGCCTTTTACATTTTTCCCTTATTGACATTATCCTTATACAAAAGTGTGTGTTTCTAGATGAAGTCAAGCATACTCTCTGAGAAGATACAAGGTGTGGGGAGGAACCTTTCTTCAAGCATGACAGATAAAGGAGAACTAAAGCCAGTAGCGTTGTTTGTGACACTTTGTATTTTTGGTGAGATTATTTGACCGCAGGTGTTTTTTCACATTAACTCCGAAATGACAATTCAGCAGTCTGCCTTAAAAAAACAGGTTCCTTTGTAAAACTAAGCGCTCTTGGGGATAGCGTCCTCCTTCAGCCCTTCCCCTAGTGCCTATTTCCATGAACTTCGCCAACAGAGTTTAATGCCCTGCCAGGAACAGGCTCTCCCTGGCAGGTTTGTTCTTAGAGTAACACCCAAACCGGTATTACACTGAGGACGACAGAACAGAAGCGGCCCAACCACACCGCTCCGCACGGCGGCAGACAAGCGCTCTTGGGGATAGCGTCCTCCTTCAGCCCTTCCCCTAGTGCCTATTTCCATGAACTTCGCCAACAGAGTTTAATGCCCTGCCAGGAACAGGCTCTCCCTGGCAGGTTTGTTCTTAGAGTAACACCCAAACCGGTATTACACTGAGGACGACAGAACAGAAGCGGCCCAACCACACCGCTCCGCACGGCGGCAGACAGCCAGGGACACGGCGCGGGATGGGTAGCTCCTTCTGGCGCATGCGCAGATTCAGCCCGAACGCCCAATCATCGATCGCCGTAGCGCAGGCCACGTCGTGGCACGCCGAG
>NW_010539950.1:0-269 GCF_000687285.1 Phaethon lepturus
TCTTTGCTGGGCTGCATGGCTCCTGAGCTTGGAGGGAGTGATCCTTGAATATTAACCAAGAATATTTCTTGGGCCCTTCTTCCCTCCAGGACTTTATCCTATGGTACTCTACCAAGCAGATCCCTGAAGAGGCCAAAGTCTGCTCTCCTGAAGCCCAGGGTAGTGAGCTTGTTTTGTGCTCTTGTCGCTGCCCTAAAGGAACTCAAACTCCACCATTCCATGGTCACTGCAGCCAAGGCTGCCCTTGAGCTTCACATTCCCCACCAGGA
>NW_010539951.1:0-242 GCF_000687285.1 Phaethon lepturus
TTAGCATGTTTCACTTGCTTTCCTTGAGCAGCCAGCATCCCTCTTTCTTTCCAAATATCTCCATGAGCATGTACCACTCCAAAGGCATATTTGGAGTCGGTCCCTATGTTGACCCTTTTTCCTTTTGCAATTTCCAGTGCTCGAATTAAGGCAATAATTTCCACCTTTTTCCACCTACCTTATCTGCAGGTAAAGGATTAGCTTCAATTACCTTACTAGTGGTTACCGCGGAAACCGCCTTT
>NW_010539951.1:577-903 GCF_000687285.1 Phaethon lepturus
GGGTTTCTCCAATGTTAAGCACTACTGCTGCTACGGCTCTCAAACAGCTGGGCCAACCTTTGCTTGCTTCACCCAACTGCTTAGAGAAGTATGCAACCGCCCACTTGTATGACCCCAATCGCTGTGCCAATATGCCCAAAGCACTGCCTTGCTTTTCATGTGAAAAGAGCCAAAATGGTTTGGACGCATCGGGAAGTCCGAGGGCTGGTGCTCTCATTAATTCAGCTTTTAATAGTTTAAAGGCTCTTTCTGCTTCTCCAGTCCAAGCTAACAGTGAAGGGCTTCCTTTCAACAAATCATACAAGGGTTTCACCAATATCCCATAA
>NW_010539952.1:0-497 GCF_000687285.1 Phaethon lepturus
GTCATGGAGGCATAACTACAGGATGGCTAGACGGGCATTGTGGTCATAGAGGCCGTGTTCGGGCAGATAGAGACACCTCTCAAAAGACAGCTTTCCTCCCACATCATAGAGAGTGCATAGGATGCTGGAGGGGAGATAAAGGCCAAAAAAATTGGACACCGAAAACAATTGGAGGCCGCAAAGGGGTGGGAGGGCAAAAACCAAAAAGAAGAGGTAGAGGCCAAAAGAAAGTGGAGGCTGAAAAGGGGTGGGAAGACAAAAAGAAGTGAAAGGCTGGAGGGGAGGTACAGGCCAGAGAAAAGTAGAGGCTGCAAAGGGGTGGGAGGCCACAGAGGGGAGGCAGAGGCCAGGAAAAAAAGCGAAGGCTGAAAAGTGGTGGGAAGCCAAAAAGGACTGGTAGAGGCCAGAAAAAAGTAGACACAGAAAATGGGTGGTAGGCCGCAAAGGGGTGGGAGGCTAGAGGGGAGGGAGAGGCTAGAAAAAAGGGGAGGGTGAAA
>NW_010539952.1:933-1153 GCF_000687285.1 Phaethon lepturus
CCGCAAAGGGGTGGGAGAATTCAGAAGAAACTGGAAGCCGAAACGAGGTGGGAGGCCAAAAGAGGTGGGAAAGGCCAGAAAATGCGGAGACTGAAAAGGGGTGGCAGGCTGAAAAATTGTGGGAGGGCGGAGAGGAGATAGAGACCAGAAAAGAGGGCGAAAGGGGGTAGGAGATCAAAAAAAGGGTGTGAGGCAAAAAAAGGTAGGTAGAGGCCAGAAA
>NW_010539953.1:0-16705 GCF_000687285.1 Phaethon lepturus
TTTTAACTGTTCAGGGAAAAGAAAGAAAGAGAAAAAAGTTGCGCTCTTCGCGTGCTCCGGCAGTCACGTAGCCACGCGTGTAACTTCGCTCTCCCGGGGGGTTCGATCGAGCCGCCTAGTTTTGTAGTAACGTAATATCCGCTGATTTTAATGAAGTTTTGACAAGGGAGAAAGGGTCTGCAGTTGCCTATTTCACGTTTTGCATTTTCATGGTGCCAGTGGAATCTATATGAATAGAATATATCTGTATCTGTAATGAAATATACAGAAATAACTGTATATTTCTGCTTCTCTGTCCAAAACCTTAGTCTTCTGGCAAATGACTTTCACCAAGGGAAAGCCCAGGCAGCACGAGGGGTTCGTTACAGTGGGGCGGTGAATGGAGAGGCGCCTGCCGCCGCGCCTTTCGTGGCTCCCGGCCCTGGCAGGCTTGCGGGATGCTGGAGTTTTCTGGGGGCTCCGCAGCTGCCCGCCTCACCTGTGTGGAGAGGCGGTTTGACCTGCTGGGGGTGTTCCAGTGGTTGCCATCAACATCTCAATGTCAGCTGCTGCAGGGGGAAAAAAAAAAAAAAAAGCAGTTTAGGGTTATCGTTAGAAAGTTAGGCATGGACGTGACACTGCAGCATGTCACACCATATTTTTAAAAGGTGTAGTATTTGCCCGACTTCTGGCAGCTTGCTGAAGAATCACAGAGCTTACCTGGTTATAACTTGGAGCAGATGCTAGTGTTTGCCTCAGTAAAGGAAAGCAACTGTTGTACTTTTGCTGTTTTTATCAATACGTAAGTGTTGCTAGCATAGGCAGACTGAAGAATATAATTATTACACCCTAGTAGGTCTTTTCATCTCTTGTTCTGTCATCTTAACTCACTTATGCTTTTCATTTTCTTCTCTTTTCACTTTACCTGGTGCTTTTTCTTTCCCCATTATCTACTTACATGACGTACTTTATTCACCCCTCTCTTTGCATATGAGCACCTAATACACTTCCTAATGAAGTCAGTGAAGTGAGTTCCATTAATTTGAAGAACTGTAGAGCTGAGGTGATTTTTCCTCTCCACACCGGCGGCTTTTCCTAGCCCCTAAGTTTTTTGGTTTTTTTCTTTTCTCTTGTGCCTAACCACAAATTCCCTTGTGCAAAAAAACCTGGCTGGTTTTGTTTATCACATCCCGAAGATTTCTCTCTGTAAAAGGACTTGTGCAAAAAAACCTGGCTGGTTTTGTTTATCACATCCCGAAGATTTCTCTCTGTAAAAGGACCAAGGAATACTTTTCATGCTCCATTGATACAAAGTAGTATTGTAGAGTTAATAGTTATCTCAAGGAATGGCTTTTAAAGATAATCTCCAGGAGCAACCTATTTAAATGCTGCTTGTTCTCCATAGAAGCTTCTCCCATGGAGCTCTGGAAGAGCACGGTGATTAAGGAATATTCTGAATGCAGTACCATAGCAGTTACAGTGGGGTAGTCTGAAACCTATTTCATGCCAGAGTGATGATGTTCCACTAAGAGGAAAGGTATCTCAGTGATGTAACTTGATCTGCCAGTGCTCAGAAATGTGCTTTGTGTCTGTGCCCCATTGCATTAGCACTGAACTAGCACGTACTAGATTTGGAACTGTGCTTGCTGAACTCGCAAAGAGCATTAGGAGGAAGACTGTGGGCTCAGCGCTAGTCTTGAGAAGAGAAAATGCTAAGTGGTTGTAAAACTGTTGTAAAATGGGCAGAATGAGACTAGAATGTTGTATTTGCATCTGATAGTATTTGTTACTTTAAATACGCAGCTGCGCTTGAGGCACATACTGCCAGCAAGCAGAGTCATGATGTTAGCCTGACTCACTCACGTTGCGTCTTCTACTTTGCAAGAACAGTCCGAAGATGTCAAGACTTGCTATGCTTTACAGACTCCGAATGCCAGTGACCTCTGAAGTGCTGCACGCTATCATATTGTGCAAGGACACTCACCCTTGTTTTACTCCAGTGAACTTACCTCAGTTTAAGACAATTTTTTTGCAACTTATACTGGGGAGGGTGTGTAGACATTTTAAAGTATTCAGTCCTGCTGAGAGATCTCTATTGCTGTCACACCAAAATATCACATGTTGGGTAACACATGCTCTATTTTTCATAGGATCTGCTACAACACATGCACCTTGAAGCAGAAAAGGACCTTCCTTTTGGCAGTTCCCTGTGTTGGGATATATACAAATGTAAAAAAAGGAGAGCGTGAGTCTTAGGTCACCTTAGAATACGCAGATATTAGAGCAGATGCTAGCAGGACAGTAAGAGGCTATGTGGTGACAGGAGATCAAACTGTATTTAATAATGCAACACATTTTCTTGGTGTTGGGAGGCTGTTACTCACAAAACCGCGATCATGCTTTCTGTAACCAGATAGAGAAGCAATGGAACTGGCAGAGGAGAAGCAGAGGGTTAATATTGCTGAGCAAGTATACACAGCAATTGGGAAGATGGAGGACAAGGAAAAGTTAGCTATCAGTGTGCATCATATAGTGGCAAAAAAATAACAATGTCTGTCAAACAGCATAGAATAACATGTTTCCAAACCCATCAATTTATCAGAACAGCAGCGTGCTTTTGCATAATAACAGTTTTTAGGATAAACTTGCTTTTGAAACTGTAAACAAATAGAAATAGTGTCTGGTATCGGAAGATGGCATTCAAGCTGTAGTTGCAGTGTTCTGAATTAAAATACAGTTTTCATTGTGAAATGCAAAATATTGTGCAAAAAGTGATACAGGATACATTCGTATTTCATTCAGGTTTATAGATTAGAATAACTTCTGTTTTCTTTTTAAGGAAAGAAGGATTGTCCAAGTGTGGAAGATGTAAACAAGCCTTTTACTGTGATGTGGACTGTCAGGTATGGTAATTGTGGTGGGAAGGGGGGTGGGCGTTGCTGAACTCCATTTTTTGTTTGTGTGGCATTGATAGTCTCTAATTGTAGCTGTGGTTAACAGTAGTCCAGTCAGCTTCAGCATCCCACAGATGCTGACCATGGAGTTGTGCATTGGACAATTACAGGATTTGGACATGGTCTGCATGAGTCTTTCAAGATCAGTAGCTCCAGGGCTCGGTACCACTGAGACTTTGATTAGGGCTGCCTGTCAGCCCACTAATTATGTCTGTATTACTTCTTTCTTTAAGCACAAACCAGATAATCTAACATTAGCTCACTAAACTGGTAAGAGAGTCTGTGTCTAATGGAAAAATCAAATTGCTAAATAGCTATCCTAAGGGGTTTTTGTTGGATTTTTTTTTTTTTTTTTAGAATCTTTGCAAATATTTTGGGTGGCCACAGCTGACAGTAGTCATCACCATTTAAAACCTACCATGCTTTCTCCCTAACTCACTCATTCTGGCAGCTTTTATTCTTTTTGTACATTTTGTTTTTTAAAAGCCCCTGAAAATAGAATATAAGCATAGTCTAAAGTAGAGCAATGTAAAGACATCCAGAATATTTGCATGCAGTTTTAATTCCATTTTGACTTAAAACTAGAATAAGCACCTTTCAGGAAAATAATTTTTGCCAGAACTACTGTCTAGCCTTTGTGGGCTGTCAAACTTGATATGGAAGAATTATCCAGTTTACACATGGAAAAACTCAGCTGGATTGCTAGCTATGCTTATGTAAGCTATGTAAGATCTGTGGTGCTGGGCACAGAGCATGGAACAGTGCTTGTGAAGGATTTGAGTCGCCAAAGGTCTGGCATGCAACTACGTGTTAGCTATAAGTAATCCAAACCTCCTACATGGTAGCGTGTTGTTGAGTGCGTGGATTGCATGCAAAGTATTCTCCATTGTCATTATCTGGATGGAGATGTTGTGGTTTGTGCTGTTCAGTTCCCAAGTACTTTGGAGATGGCTACCGCTTTTGTTTCAAGGATGTCTTATTCTCCCATTGTGCAAATTGCAAAGCGAGCCTGGATTCCCCTTAGTTTTCCTTCTGTTCCCTCTCCAGATTCCTGCTTTCCCACAGCTTCTTAGTGAAATGTGGGTGAATCAAATGGCCTTTTAGTTTTGAAGCACCAGCAGGACTCAAAATGCTTAAATCATATTTTTACAAAATTTGCAATAGTTCACAGAATATTGAAAGACTGATGGCCAGCAGTTGCTGGGAAGAAGGAGAACGCTTACTGTATGAGCATCCTTAAGGCTCTTGAGAGAAATCTGTATGAATTTTAAAGACAGTGTAGAGAAAACCCACGATTCGTTGATGAGAAGTGCTTATTTGTAAGAAGTGTTTCCATATGACATTATTTCTTAGGAAGCTTTTAACTAGATGAGGGAAGGAAATACTTAAACAAAGCAACTTATTGGCTGTCTAGTGCTTTTTATGTGAGATTGTGAATTTCTTCTCTTAACATATGAAATTCACAATGGTTTAATGAAGCGGGTAAGCAAGATTTACTGAAGTAGGAAAGCTCAGTGATTTGTGCCAGGAAAAATAGCAAGTAGATATCACGGTAGAAGTAGTAGAACTGATCCACGGTCCTTTGCTTTTACCTCCAAGTCCGTCCCTCAGTGTCCTGATTTCTAGCCTTGACAAAGTTTATACTTTTATATTTAAGAACAAGGAGGTGTTTTTCTCTCTTTTCCCTGGGTAAAGTCTTGTTACCTGTGTTGCTTCCTTAATTTGATTTTTTTTTTTTTTTTGGTGGTCAAAATATTCTTGAATATTCTTTCTCTAGTGGGGCATATTCCAAGAATAAAAAACTGAACTGCTCAAACTGAGTGTCCTTAAGACTGCAGGAGATAATGCTGAGTAAAAGCCTTCTATCTGATCAGTTAATGAATTAAAATCGTTTCTACCTGTTGGTGTGTAGTAGGATGCTTTAGTTATAAAGGTATTTTTTTAGATGTTTTGATATCTAGACAGTAGTAGGACAAGGACAGGTACTAGCACTTCATTCTTACTGCGTATGGCTTTTGACTCCCTCCTAGTTGATCTAACATTATCTTAAATATTTTGGGCCCTTCTGAGTCAGTTGGATGAAATTTATGAATGTGTCTGAGATTGAATTCTTTGACATTCTTTCAAAGTTACCTTCAAGCATAATATTCTCTCGAAACCAGTCTCCACTGACTATACGTGCTGCACAGACAATCTGCACTGCATCTTCATCCCTGTCTTGTTCAAAGGCACTTTTCAGCAGTTCAGTAATTCTTTGTCAAATCCAAAAAGGACAGTTGTGCCTTGATACTGAACTTGTAACATTGGGATGTACACTAAATGTGTCTCTTTTGCCTCCAGGTATGTGAGACTTCTTCATGCAACACTGATAAAAAGGCAGGGCTGTACTTGAGAACTGTGATGGCATTGTTCATTTGGTTTTTATTTTTCCAAGTTAATTTTCTCTGTAAATCCATGTTTTCTTTGCTCCATTTGGCTAAAAATTACATGTGCTCAACAAGGACATGGTATGATTTCGTGTGTTCGTTAGTGCCTTATTACTCAATAGAATTCAGTTTGACAGCTGTTTGTCGCATGAAGTATACTGTATGGGATAGAAAACCAAAATTTTTGAGCTTACTTTTTTCTTACTTAAAGACGTGCTATATCACAATTCATAGGAATTACTTCTAGTGGTGGGGAGAGATGAGTTAGAAGTAGACAAGAGAAAGGTACCAAATTGTACAGCGGGAAACAATTTTTTGGGATGTCTTTTTCAGAATTACGGATTTTGTAACTGCAGACGTCTTCCTCTCTCTAGTGTGTTTCTGTTGAATGAGATTTTTTTTTTCCCTCTTGCAGCGTAACGTGGTTTTTGAAAGTCAAGTTAGTGACACTGCGTGTACTTCACACTCTGTTGAGCCATATCATATCCTGTTCTGAAGTTCTTAAAATACTTTCCAAGCATTTAATGAATGAGGCCTCACAGCAGCCTTTGTGGTATTTCTGTTGCAAATGAAGTATGGATACATGAAGATACATTCAGTTGCTGAAGATCCACCAAATGGTAGAGTGCATCTCCTGACATCCGGCCAGGCGTTTGGTGCGTTGACCACATCCTGCTTTGCAGTATAATTCCTTTGCCCTGGTTGCTGGGGAAGGTGGTGTCACGCTGTAGTGTGAGGGACTGAACCCAGGGTAAGACAAAGTCTTGCAGTGACATAGTGGCTCATTTGGTTATGGCACTCTCTATGCACACACATATGCATGCAAGCTGGCCCTGGCACAGTTCGCTTAGTGCTAACATATGTCTTTTGCCTGTTTTGGTCTATTGTTTTGCTTTTAAGATCGATAACTTCAAGATTGAAGATTAAGCTGGCTGTTCCATCGGGGTAGGTTCAGTCTCAGATGCGGGGCACATGAGAGAGGAAGTTGACTTCACTGCCTGTCCTTGCTGCCTTGAATGTCTTGTGGGTTGGGGGGATCTAGCTTGGGTTTGCTGCGTCTTTCTTTTCCCAGCCCCTAACCCAGTTCTCCTTCTAGAAGGGTTTGTGATTTCCAGCTGATTCATACCGTTCTGCTCTCCACTACTGCCTTCTCGAACCACAGGCCTGTTGTTATAGTAGTGGCTTTCAGGCCCCATCTGCAGCTGTTCAGGTCTTGACTTCTTAAATTATAATAATTTTAGTCAAACAGCAGGAGACCTGCGCTCTTTTTTTTTCCTCAGAAACTAGCTGTTGAACCACTCCGAAGAGAAATGTTTTAAGAGGGTTATGTGGTTGCAATTGTGGAGCTGGTGAACTTGAACCAGCTACTGGAGCTCCTCTTTCTGTTATTACACATAGCTATTATTTATCCCAGACAGAGTGGAGATCAGCTAGACAAAGTGCAGAAAGATGTTTTTGTCATGGCATTCCATATTTGAAATATATTTTGAACAAAATATTTACGGGTTTTTCATAACATGTCATGTTAAAGAATGCTGTAGTTGATATTTCTCTAGTAAGGGAAACGTATTTTTTTTTAGCCAGCTAGTAAGCTCAAAATGTAGTTGCAGACCTGGAATTAGCATCAAACAGATGTGTTTTAAATGGAACCTTGTAGAAGTTGCGCACTGCTCTTTGGTGAGCTGTAGAAAAAATATGAAATTCTTGCTGTAATGATTCTTCACAAGAGGAATCTGACACTGACCCTGCTTAAGATTGCCTTGGGGAAGTGTCTGTCCCCCTATCTATCCAAAAACTTTCTCCATGTAATCTTTGATAAATGTTTCCTATGAACCCTTTGAACATTAACCCATGGAAGTCAAATACTCTCTATGGTCCAGCATTCGGTAGATGATGGTAGGGAAGGATGGCTGTGAAGATGTGTAAAACTCTTGCCTTCACTACTTGGTGAAGGACTGTATTGGAGAACTTTTACAGAATAATATCAGATAATAGAATTTGCCTCACTGAAATTTGATTGAAGAGTTGGGTGCCATTTGAGCATAATTGGACCTTAAGCTTTGAAAGAAGTGGGCTTAACTCTTACGCTGGCTTGCCCAGCATTTCTGTCTGGTATTTGTGTGTGTTTCTTTTTGATCAAGTGAAATACAACAGAAATTTTACATCCCATTGAAAAAGTCCATTTGAAGAAGGAGATTTGGACTTGAGTCTTATTTTTTTTGAGTATTACGTTTTGTTGTTTGGGTGGGTTTTTTTATGCTGAGCTATATGACAGTGTTCTGGGAATTAATCCAGTGGTTCTGGATGGTGGAATCGTTTTGAAGAACTTGGTGGGGAAGATTGTTTCCATTCTTTAAAGCTTATGCTTTTCACATCAAAGAACTTCCCTTCCAAAAATGTTGTCACTCACTCCTAAATGAAGGGAAAAATACTGTGGATGTAATGAAAATAGGAAGAAAATATAATTAATGTGGCATTAAGGATTCAACTAGAACAATACTACCTGTTATAATTCAAACTACTTAGAGAAAAATGTGGAAAAGAATGCAAAATGCAGTCCTGCTGTGATTGCAGGGCAAGCTGCTGTCACAGTGTTTCCATCCCTCCCAATACTCTCTCTTCTTGTGGTGTTTCAGGCTTTTATCTCATTTTGCACAATTTGGCCATATCGTGTCCCTTTAACCTCCCTACTGGTTCATATAACTCAGTATGAATCTGCCTGGGGAAAGATTTTAATTAACAATGTGTGAAAAATAGAGGGAACAAATGGATTTTTAAAAAACACTGCTTTGAGACAGGCACATGACTTTGCATTTTGATTTTTTTTTTTTGTTTTATTGGGTAATCTCTCCTGTTTATTCAACTGCTGTGTATGGGTGTGGGTCCTACAAAACTTCGTGTTCTGTGCCTTCGCTTCTTTCACACCCAGCAATCACGCTGAAGTTGGTGGATGTCGTGAGTGTGCAAGAAGGGGTGAGAGATGAGGTCTCCCTTTGTCTCTCTTAGCCCTTAGCATGTGGATTCCTAAGCAAAGGCTATCAGGAATTTTCCAGAAAAAGGTCTTGGGGCATACATTGGAAACAGGCCTGCTGGGGGATGCATTTTGTAGTGTGACAGCTGTGGGAGAGTTGAGAGTGTAATTTCACATGACATGATTACAGTGTAATATACTATTTTGGTTCTCCTGGTCTGTATTGCCGCTTCCTCTTAGAACGTTTACACTGGAGCTTATTTCAAGCAGCCTGTACCTAGGTTTTTTTGGACGTACCATACTGAGATAGCAAGGACAATGAAGTTGACATTGTGAGGGGTTGAATACCCTTGCAGTGTTGCGCTACTTGAAATCCTACATGAAGGAGACTGGGGCAGGTGTTCACCTTTTTTTTCCTAATAAAATAAACTATTGAATCTGTCCACGCCTAGGGAAATTAAAATGGCCATTTTCAGTGGAAGAATTTTTGGTGTTCTAACTCTGAAATTAGTGATCTTGGCTTTTGTTTTGATCTGCAAAACCTGTAAATAAGTAGAGGCAGGAGACACTGGGGGTCCTGATTCAGCTGGCTGTTGGAGGTGCCTTGCGTTGTCCTATGTTGCCTCCAGCTGTAGCTCCCACGAGGAATACATCTCCCAGTAGACCTGTATCATATCTACTGGTCCTGTGTGGATGTTTTAGATAGCCTAGGGTGTCTCAGATGGCTCTTGCCATCAGTGGTTAGGCAGCTGAGGGAAACTATGTTTCTTCTGTTCCTGCCACTCAGTCACTCTGGGCTATATTGATTTTTTTTATTATTATTATTATTTTTAAATTGTTTTTGAGTGGGTTAACACAGGGTCTGTGATACTGGAGTGAATCACAGGGGATTTAAGAACTTCCTGGAGACTGCAAAAAGGTTTTAAAGTTTTCACTTTGAATCAATTATAAATTTGTGGGATTTGTTGTGATTTCTTTCCTCTGCTACCATTTTCCACCAGTTTAAATCTGGTCTGAAAACAAAACTTGATGCTCCCTATACAGGCAGAGATCTACAGGTCTGTTCTAACACAGTGCTATAAATGTATGTCTGGGATGAGATACAGAAATAAATAACTGCATTACTCAAAGAATATTTCCACGTCTGAATAAATAAATAAAATAAAATTTGATGCAGTCTGAGGACAGCTCATGCCAGGCTCTATGTGCCCATCTTTTTCAAAGTTTCTGTTGCTTTGGAGGAAATGTGTAGAGTGCCAAAAGCAAGTGGCTTGTGCCGTCGCTCCAAGTGTTATTGTACGTTGAGCTAGGGATATGCTATACATCCTTAACTGAAATGCGTTTGTCTTTATTAGTGTGTTTTCATTGCCTAGTTGTACTCTTATTCTACAACATTTAAGGAAAAAAATGTGATAATTCTGTTCAGTAGGTCTGATTTTGACCTTATACACACAGATTCTTACAGTGATTGTGAATCCATTGACTTCAGACACATTACTCCTGATTACACCAGGGTCGTCTCATAATGAGGGGCCAAGGTATTAAATGGAAATGAACCCAATAAAGCCATCAAGCTCAGACCTACCCTGTCCTCACGTGCTTGATCTGAACAATAAGAACTGGTGATTTATAAATCATGTTATCTGTTTGCTTCTTCGTCATTTTATTCTTTTTTTTCCATTGAACAAATGAAGATGTTCTGACCTTAACTCATCCCTTGTGAATTTATTTGAAAAAAGCAGGATAGCTGTACCCCTTAAATGTGACTCAAGCTTTTGTTCAGATTTAGTGAGCGTCATCTTATTTTTTTAAAGGAAACACATTTCACTTGACCTCTAGGATCTGGCAGGACTTGCTGCATCCGCTTTTGCATCACTTTATCTTCATGCCTTTTTTTTTTTTTTTAATATTGTTCTACATTTTCAGAAGGAAGATTGGCCAATGCACAAGCTAGAGTGTTCTGCCATGTGTGCTTTTGGGCAGAACTGGAATCCCTCTGAGACCGTGAGGCTAACGGCGAGGATCCTTGCCAAACAGGTGAGCAGGAGGCTATACTTGGGAGGTATGTTCCTACTCTGGGTGCCAGGGAAGGCAGGAAAATGAAAATTGACCGACAGTGACTGTCCCTGCAAAGCACATGCATACTAGCTTCCTGTGTACAGAAGCATTAGCAGCTGAATGCGCTGACAGTCAGACCATTGCAGCAGTGTCAGGGCCACTATAGTCCAGCTGGAGACTTTTGTGGGAAGATGGCAAAAGGCTAGTGAGGTCTTAAGCTGTGTTGCTGTAACTTATGGCCAAGGTAGTGTTGAACAGAGTCTGGAAAAGTTTACTGAATAGTGTCACAATGTGCATGGTGTTTCAACCTCCATTCTGGTAGGTTGGAGCCCTTAGTTACATGTGTGGACTAGCACCAAGGCCACGTTGGTGAAGGGAAAGAAGAATGAGACTTGGTATATGTGGTTAAATTCTGAGGAGTGCTCCTAGTGTTATCTGTCTGCGGGCACTGACGTCTTTGAGGCAGTTGCCTGTTGTGCTATTTTTGCACAGCTATATCTGCGTAGCATTGTGTAGTATATAACTCTCAGTACATTTGTGAGTCAAGAACAACCTCTGAGGTATTCAGGTATAAATGTTTGCGATTACTGGCGTTAACTGGTGAAACACAGAAGTTGAGAGAGGAATCTCAGGCCCTTGGTCTTTGGAGAAAAAGAGTGTTATTAATAAGGAAATAGTCAACCTCCATTTCAGTGTTCCCTAACTATATGGATACTGAGGATGACACAAGTGCTTACGGGGAAGGGACAGGATTCAAGAGTTTCAAGGTTATTATGCTGTGTATCTTTGTAGAGCTCTAAACTCTCTGCAAAAACAAATCTTCTTTGAAGCACATTTGTGTGATTGAGGTCTGCTTATGTGACAAGGGCAACCTGGATACTGTATGTAGTGAGGATTTTGGTGGCCTGCTGGGAAGGTAGCTGGCATACTTGCTGTGTGTGTAGATGCGCATGTGTGAATGTATGTGTGTGTGACTTAATTAAAGCGTGGTTTAGTGGTGATCCACAAACAAAATCGAATGTTTAATGACAAAAAGTCATTGGAATAAATCTGTGCTTTTATTGCTTACAGGGAGGGGGGAGAACCCTACATGTCATATAAAAGCTAAATATGCAAACCATAGTCCCTGAACCTCAGCTGCTGGGCCACCTGCAAAGCCATATTTAATGGCCAAGATTACAAAGAAGTGGCCTTAGGCCAACAATGGAGCATTGCTTTTGAACTCTGTCAACAGTCAGTTTATTCACTTTCCTCAAAGCGAAGCCTGTCTCCTGCCTGCTTGCTATTGTTAGCAGCTTTCTGGGTGTCTAGAACAAAGCAAATGACATATTTAAAATACTGTTCAGTTTATGTGTATAAATTTGATAGGAGTTAATCTTTGGCCGCCTGATTTGGTGCAGAGAGAACATTTCTATGGCTTTACTAAGGGCCGTCAATTTAACTCATTGCTGTTCATCAACTTCTATAAATTCCATACAGTGGGGATTTGGGTTTGTTTTACAGGTAGGATTTCCAGCTTATGAACGAGAAGAAAAAACTACCAACTTAAAACATTAAAATATTTTCTCGTTACTTTTTTCCCCTTATTGGTAGAAAACTCACCCTGAAAGAACACAGTCAGAGAAGCTGCTTGCTGTAAAAGAGTTTGAATCACGTAAGTAAAAAAGGCTTGCAGGTAAATAGAGGCAGTTATCTATATTCATGATTTGCTTCTCCCTGGCCCTCCTCCATCAAAACCTTTCAGAGCATCCCGCTCCTGTTGGAGGAAGGGAGTAAACAAAGAGAGTTGTGTCTCCTCATTTTTTGAAAGTGCAGTGCTCTTCTTTCTTTCTTTTTTTTTTTTCCATGGTCACTTGTGGGGGCTTTGAAACAAGGGTGAAAACCTAGACAGAATTAATTATGTAGCATACATCCATCTCATGGCTTTTCTGGTACTCTAGTGTCTTTTGAGAATTGTAATGTTGTAAAATTAAAATAGCTAGTATTTGTTACCAGGAGGCATAAAATCAGAGACAGTACAGTTGCTTGATGGTGACAGTGACTAAGGGGCTAATTGCAGAACCCTCTGGACTGTGCTTCGGTATCTGTCACTGCCAGTCAGATCTGACATGTTATATATGATTGTGTTGAAATTCCATGTCCTAAATGCTCAAAAATAATCCAAGGAAGGAGATGAGGCAATGGCTTGCTTTTAACTGGAAGGCTACTGTTTGCGTCCGGTGAGCCGGAGTTAGAAATTGAGCAACTGGGGACTAGTAATGATCCTGGTATAGTTTTCACTGGTCTGTTGTTTCTTGTTGCTGGGGGTAATGCACAAGGAGACAATAGGTTTGTGTATTCAAATTTCTTACTCTGATGGCTTCCAAAATCCTTTCTAAAATGCTGAATCAGTGCAGCGATTGCTGGGACTTGAGGTAGCAGAGTAACCAAGCACAGCAAGGTTACAGTCTTATTTGCTTCCTGAACAAAAGCTCCTGTCAGCTGTTTGGACAACTGGGGAAATAAGGGGGAAAAATGCCGACATTTGACTTTGCCTAAGGCGAGGGTAATTTTTACAGGTAGGTTAGTAGGATTGAGGTTGAGGAGGATGGGTAAGTGCTGAAGTAATTTCTGTGTATTCTCCTGCATTGCAGCTTGTCTTCAATAATTTATTAATTAGGGAGCTAAAAGGCTGAAATGTTTTTTCTGTTGCAATGTCCCCCTGTCCTCTAGGAGTCCTTGTTCTGTTTCTGGTTTTGTTAGTAAGAACCCCTGTTCCTTCTGCCTTGTTGACTCTCATCTTTTAGCGCACCTTTGCTATGTTGAGCAGTTGCTTTACGCTTTGCAACACCCTGCACAGAAGGGGAAAAGGCACCTCGCTGTCAATTTGAACATGAAAATTTCTTATTTCTGATTTGTCTTAATTCTCATGAAATTGTCCCATTTCAGTATTTTTTATGACTCTCCTGTCATTCACATCTGTTCTTACAAATCATTTCCCCCTGCTTCCACTGTTGTGCAGCCTTTTCTCTTCCTGCATGTTTTTCTCTCCACTGTTATTTTGAGTTGGAGATGGGAAACCGATGAGTTGCTGGCTCTTGTAAAGCACGAGCGAGCTGGTGACACAGCCACTGTGAGAGAGAGGATTAGGAAAAAACCTGCCAATACTCTGCTCTTGAGGAGAGAGCAAGGACCAGGAGTATATGGTCGATCATCTAGCTTGCTCTGCATGGACCAGGCAGTAAAAGGTTCAGTGGCCACAGCTTTGGTTAGACTCTGCCATGGGCCTGAGGGTCAATCTCTGAACAAACCCATAAGGGAATATGCTTGGCAGGTGTGCCAGGACATTTCTATTGATGTTCCTGCTGTCTCCTATTATCCTCTGATATCTGCAGGTTAAACACTTCTGTTGACGGTCACTGCCCAGCCCATGGGAGACACGAGCATTCTCAGTCACTGTTTGTTTCCTCCTGATGCAAGCGCCGGCAATAGGGGTCAGGTGGATTGCACTCCTGGGCACCCTCATGTTATCCTCCTCTTGCTGCAAAGGGAATCCTGGTGACTAGCCCCAGCGTTGTTGACAACCTTTGTTAGATCTCTATTACATGTGGCGACAAATAGGGCCTCTGTGCTGAGAAAGACCCCATGCCTCTTAAAAGCAGGGATGAGCAGCCTTCCTTAGCAGAAATCTGGGCTGGTTTGTACCGATGATTAGGTCCATATGAGGAAGTTGCACTATATAAAGCATGTTTTAAGAAGTGTGATGTTGAGTGTGACTTCGTACCACAGTAGATAAGACCAGGTAGCTCATAAGATCGTGTTAGACAGTTGAGGATAGCTAGTTGACAGATAGTTAGACAGTTGATGGGCTTCTAGAGGGCCAGGGCTGGCTGGTCTGTTTTCTAGGGTTAACAAATGCACTTTCAACACTGTAACCCTTCTCCCAAGAAAGGAAAATTTGTGTCCAACTACATGCTAATGTAAAGATGTTAGAAAATGCTTTTTAACCCTGCATGTTCTTGTAGTGCACGTGTGGCTTTCGCAGAAGCAGCATTACGTTTATGGAAGAACAGATGCGTCTTGCAGTACTTCCAAGTAGCTGTTCCTTGAGGGGTTTCTGTTTACGTTTGGGCCTGTTCTAACCTAAGTCTAGCTGCAGTTCACAGGGGAGTGTTCCTGTTACTGAAATGGAATGTATTCTTTGTCCACAGACCTTGACAAACTAGACAATGAAAAGAGAGAGCTGATTCAGAACGACATTGCTGCTCTTCATCACTTTTACTCAAAGCACTTGGAGTACCCTGACAATGCTGCCCTTGTAGTTCTCTTTGCACAAGTAAGTTGGCTAGAGCACAGCCTGCTTAGGTGGATGGTGCTGTAGGAGTTTAGCCTTTGTGAAAGGGGAGAAATGTTAATGGCAATGGAGATAGTATCTCTTTGCTTATCTTGGGGAGAGCTGAGTGTTCTTAATGGAGAAGATCCACTTCCTTGAGCAGAAGTGGCTGGACATGCCTCATTTCAGTAGTGAGGGGAGAGACTCTTGTCTGCAGACTTTCTATGAGGCGCTTCTCAAACACTGAAGAAAAGGGGAAACAACCTGTATAAGACCTTGTCAAAGTTAGGCTTCTTGCGGGCCAAGCATAGTGCAGCTGTTGTTGGACTTGCACAGAAGGCTGCTGGTCTGAGACCCTGCAGAGGCAAAATCCTTCATTCCAGCTTCAAATCCGTGGAAATCCTTGCTGGTCAGGTCATCATTGTGTTTGACCTTCACAGGGAGTAAACTTCAGAGAAGTAGAAAGACCGGTCTGAAACTTTTATCTTGTGTGTGGCTTTTAAATGCAGTCAGGTAGTTTGGTCATCTGGAGAGATGAAGGAAAGACAGGATGTCTTGTTAGATAACTTCTGAGATGTCACCTCTTTTTCTCACCTCCTTTTCATATGTATCTAAATTGAATATATTGTAATGGATGGAATAACAAACCAGTGGAATACGGAAAGATCAGTTTTCTTCTTTTTCGTCCTGTACTTCAAAATAAGCTGGTTTTAAACAATTATCTGAATAAAAACTTTAATTTTTTTGAGATGGGGGCAAATGTTGACTGCTGTGATAAAAGCTGAGATGGCAATATCCTGGTTGGTAGAGCTGGGCATCTACTAACAAGGAGACACAGTAACTATTTCTTTAATACAGAGGTATTGTTATTCTCTAGGGGAATGATTCTTTAATGTGTTTGGCATCTGCTTATCAACAATTGTGCTGTTTCTAATTACACATTTCCCTTCAATAAAAAGTTTTTTTCTGTTTTGAACACTTTACAATTTATATTTGTCATATGGACACTTTAAAGACATCAATACATCCAGTTTCTTGTGATGTTTCTGAATATTTTTGTTAGAATGTAGACAGAATCCCCAAAGATTATATTATTTTGGCTATAATGACTTTTGCTTCATGCCCTGTCCTGGACCAGCTCTACCAGATCATGGTACTGTAACTGGCTTTTGTGAACTGCTGTCTCCCAGATCTGATTTTCTACCCAGTCTTCTCTGTGACACCTTAAGGGTCTGATGTCACCCTTAAGTGTCACCTTAAGCTCATCCTGATCATCAGGCAACTATGCCACTGTGGACATCGCAATTTTTTGAACTAAAAATTCCAAAGGCTATCTGGATGCTCCTCAGAAGTGTTTTATAGGACACAACCTTTTGAGGTTTTAGCCCCAGCATAAATCTTTCTAGAACAAGGGGAGATAAGTATGAACATGTTTCCTATAATTAGTTAACTTGACCTAAAACAATAGTATGGACATGCTGCTACTCCTTTGTTTTGCTTCAACGCTTTCTCTGGCCTCATGTTGTCTACTTTGCTCCTGCATTTGGCATTCTTTCTCCCTGTGGCTCAGGGCAGTCGTTTGGGACTTGGATACCTCTGACTCCTTGCTCACTGCTTTTTGTGGGCTTTGTCTGATGTTTCTTACTCAACACAGCTAAGTTGTAATTGGTCCTTTTGAGTGGAGCAAAGATTTTTGTCCAAACCATTCTTGCCTTTCACTGCTCTCTTCCCCAGCTGTTGGTATCATTCTGTTCTCTTTTGTCCCTGTGAACGTAGCTCTTGAGTCTGGCACTCTTCCTCTGCAGTCTCACCTTGTCACACTCTTCAAACAGTTTCTCTCTTGTCTCAAGTTCCAGCATCTCATCCTTTCCTTGAAGACCGTTTAGAATTTTTGTGCATCCCTTTGCACATTCTCTTTTCCACCATTGGGAACAACCTAGAGCTCTGTTTTTTTTGCTGTTGTCTCTTTACACCCCCCCCCCCCCCTGTCTCCCTTTTTTGTCTT
>NW_010539953.1:16736-36475 GCF_000687285.1 Phaethon lepturus
GCCTTTTTTAGTCATGCATTCATCTGGTGAAAACAGTGGTATCTCACCCCTTCAGATTCTTCCTCTTGTGCCATTTCTGGTATGATGCATTCAAGAAGTGGGTTGTCTCTGGCTTAGTGGAGAGGAGTTGATGATAACTCACTACATATTTTTAAATATTTCCCTGTGATTCAGAACCATCAAGCTGTTCTTCACGTCAGCCTTTGCAGCCTTATGTTCTTACTTGCTGTTGGTATAATCTTTTCCTTCTATTGTTTTTGTATTCAGTAATTACATTTTGGTTTTGGTTCAGGTATGCTCATACATTGGCTAGTGCAGTAGCATGCTCATCTTGAGAGACAGGGAGCCTTTGGATGCTACCTTGTTAAAAATAGTAGGATAAAAATCAAGCAAAGATACTGGTGAGTGAACCAGATAAACAGGACGCTTTCCTTAATTGTGAACTCATCCTGAGTAGTTCATACCTGAGAAGTGGCTTTGGGAAGTATTTTTGTATTTCTAAAATCCAATCCGATTGTGGGGTGTATCATTGTGGGTAGCATTTGTCATCAACTCTTACCTTTCCAGAACAAATACACTGTACTTGATTGACTGCTCCTGTGCCCGTTGTAGCTTCATCTGGACTTAGCCACATGATAGTAGTTGTTTTAGTGCTTTACTGGTGCTTCTGTGAACATTTTGGTGATTGTAGGGAGATGCTGGTGAATGTGGAGAGGATTCTCTTTGTGTTGGCATGTATGTGACTCGCGGTGAAAGCGGAATAAATTACTTGATTGAGGTGTATTTCGGTCACTTAAAGGCAGACAAACCACATGAAACAAAGCTGAAACTCCTGTAAGGTTCCCTTGAGTTTAGTGAGAATAAAGAGGGAGGAGGTTTTAAAACCTGCCTGAATCTATTCTAGAAGAAAGATTTGTGAACAAGCTTTTGTGGTCCTCTGTCTGTTTAAATTAGGAATACGCTTCCTCTTATACTCTGTCCTTTTTCTGTCCCCTCCTAGTCTATGTCTTTATTAGGTTCAAGTCTTTCTCACTGTCTTTGTTGTTCTTTATATGTGCTTTAGCTGTAGTTGATATGTACAGCCCTTGATGACAGATGACATTGTGGCAGGTCTCTGTAACGTACGCTGCATCAAAGCTCTGTACTGCCCCAGCCCAGCTGAGTTTGCTGTTCATCTCCACACTGCGCCTTGCGTGTGTAGCTGTGCTTTGGCCCTCGTCATGGACAAATGAAGTCTCTTTGCCAGTGTCAGGCTTTGTTTCATGTTTGCAATGGTCTTGTGTTAGATGTTGTGTCCTGAGCAGGTGCAAGTGTTGGACTGTCAGTTCTTTAGTGTCTTGCACATCCCTTTGCATGGGGACTTTGCCCTCACTTTATTTGTTGAGATGTCAGTAGCTCCCTGTGTGTACTGTTGTGGTGGAAAGAAAATTGTAAGTAAATTACTGCAATTGACTTTGAAGTATGAGAATGTGACATGTGAGTGTGGAGTACTTAGCTGACCAGAAGCTGATCTGTTCTCTTTCACTTTTTCTTCAGGTTAACTGTAATGGCTTCACAATTGAAGATGAAGAACTCTCTCATTTGGGATCAGCCATATTTCCTGAGTAGGTTAACTTTAAGATTTTTAAAAACAAAATTAACTTATTTAAAAACAAACAAAGGTTCTTGCACATGTATGGAAGTAGATCTCTACTGAAAGAAATTTAAATAAACACTTAATTTGTCTTGTTTTAAATATCTTTAATTGGGTAATAATATGTGGCAAATGATTTGCAGCAGTTTTTCTTTAAAATCTGGTAATTTTGGTTAAATTGTACTTGTAATTTGTTTTGAAGCTTAGATTGTGAACTATATGTAGGTTGGTAGGAAACAATTACTTCCTTGGCTAGCAGGTTCTGGACAGGGACATCATGTAATGATCAAAGCAAAATGAAAAGGATGGCAGGTGACTTTCTCTATTCACAACTTTCTGTTTTGGCTGGGTATAATCCTTCACCTGCTGTTCTCTGAACAGCACCCCTTCTACCTTTGTTCCTTGGCAAACAGTAAATCCCTTTCATAACTTCTTTCAGCCTCCTCAGATGTTCTAAAAACTGCGGCACTTTATGTTGCTATGACAGTGGAAAAGATATGTACAAGCTTCTTAGCTTTACAAATAAACTGCAGATGTTAAGTGTAAACTTCAATTTGTGGATGGGGTACAGGTGGTACAGCTCTCTTTAAGGCTGAGGAACATTTCTTCCATTTAAGTCTGTCTTTCCCACTTAATTTTGTAGCAAAGGGTATTTTCTTCCCCTGTTTTTGGCAAACCGTGTACTGAAAGTATTATCACTGTCTGCTTAGGTTGACTTCCTTGTGAGGCATGGATTACTAGTAGCTTATCTATGTCAAAAGTAATCTGAAACTTACAGATGCCCAATTAAAGCAGGACCTGATCTTGCTAAATGCTGCATACAGACAGTAGTAGATAGTCCTTGCTTCACAGATTCTCCTTCTTCAGGCAGGTCTGTCTGAAGTCCGTATTCCTGATCTACAGATTGGAAATTAAGGCCTTGAAATGCCCAGGATCGGAGTCATCGTGGGGAGAGGACAGTATTAAACCAGAATGTTCTGGAAACATCCAGGGGAGGTTTAGACTAGATATTAGGAGAAATTTCTTTACGGAGAGAGTGGTCAAGCATTGGACCAGGCTGCCCAGGGAGGTGGTGGAGTCACCATCACTGGAAGTGTTCAAAAAACGTGTAGATGTGGCACTTGGGATATCGGTTTAGTGGGCATGGAGGTGTTGGGTTGATGGTTGGACTTGATGATCTTAAAGGTCTTTTCCAACCTTAATGATTCTGTGATTCTGAAGCATGTCCAACACCATCCTTTGTTTATAAATGCTCATCATGCCAGAGCCAGATCTTTCCTACTTAATAGTTACGCCTGTGAGCTAAAAAGACTGAAGACACAATTATTATTTTGCTAGATTGGAAGAGAAAGAATTAAAATTATACATTTAATCTCAAATAAGTAGCAAATGGCACTTTCTCCAAGCTTGGTAGTAAGGGGGAGTACTTTTCTCTAGCAATCCAGGGTTTTGTGCAAGTCGTGTGCTTGTGTAACAGGCAGAGATCTCTTCCCTCCCACTTGAAACATGGAGGCTGTTTACATTTGCACAGAATCCAGCTAAAATTTTAATACCCGTCTTAAGTTGCGATGCACTTTTGTTTTCCTGTAATTGCTTGTTTCCTTTAGGTTAAATACATTTCTCTTTCTTTGTCCTGAGGAAAATAATCTGTCTATCATAGGTACTTAAATAGGATGTTGATAGTTAAGCTGACCCCTGTCAGCTGTCCTGTAGCACTATGGGATGGGAAGATAATAACTGGCCTTTCCCTGCAATAACAGGATTTAAAAATTGTACTGATTCATTAGCACAGACGTTCTCCATATCATTAGAATAAATAAGAGTACAACAGATTTTCCCAAGGTTACCTTCATGTTAAGTCTCAGAGTAGAAAGAGCTTACGGAGACTCAATCTTTCAGACTTACTTGTTTTCTGAAGTCATGCTTATCTTTTTGCCTGTTGCTTTTGGTGGTGGTAGGGGAAAAGGTTTACTTTTCTACTTTTACAGTGTTGCACTGATGAACCATAGCTGTTGCCCAAATGTGATTGTAACTTACAAGGGGACCCTGGCTGAAGTCAGAGCTGTTAAAGAGATTGAGCCTGGAGAAGAGGTAAATGCACTGTGTTTGAATGTGCTCTGTATGCATGCATCCTTAGAAGTAGGATCCATTCTGCTTTTCAGGGTTCATTTCAATTAGAGGACAATTTAATCATACGGAGGAATGAATCTCTTGTTTCTCAGAGAAGTGTAAGGTGTTGCTTTGGAAAAGTTGGGGTGGCTCTGGAGGACTGAAGTGATTCTCTGAGGCAGTATGCTGTTTTGTGCTAAAACAAGGGAAGGGCACCTGCAGCAGTCACTGCGTATCTGCCAGCCTCTCTCTTGGTTTACCCATCTGTAAAATGAGGCTGAGTTTACTGATGTTTGGCTGGTGCTTTGAAATTCCAAGATCAAAGCAATTATTACTGCTACAGTAGTTCCCAGTATAACAGTAATGTATTGTAATTTAAGACTGAATAAACAAGGTAAACGGGGTACAGATAAATCCTCTGACTTCTGTTTGGACTGAGAAGCCACAAACCATGGGACTCTGTCGTATCACCTCAGCGGCACTTGCTGGGAAGTCACAGAAGAACAAGAGTATGTTTTTAGGTGGAGTGAAGCTGAAGAGTGGCGGATAAAATTCTGTGAAATTGAGTAAGGCTCTGGGTTTACCTTGAAACTTTCTCAATGAAATAATGAACTTGACAGGGAGTCTTCAGCAGCAGAGCTGTATTTTGCTTGAAAAAAAGAAAAAAATATGTTAAACAGAGTTAAACAAATATCCAAAGGGGATGAAGATGTGCAACATTCTCTCTGGGGATGGAGTTTGCATAGAGTTTCAATGGCTCATTTGTTAATGTTAATTTAGCGGGCTAGGTTAATGGTGATCAAAATAAGTTCAGATTTGATTTTGATAACTCCTGCTGCTTTCTGATGTGATACCAGTTTTGAAGAAGGGGAGACAGGTTATTTTTGTGGTTTATAGCTGTTTACTATTGTGAACAAAGCAAGTTTAGTTGCTGAAGCCAAGGGCAAATGGCTCATATGAGCAACTTAGAATCATAGAATCTTTGGGTTGGAAGGGACCTTTAAGATCATCTAGTCCAACCCCCTGCAGTGAGCAGGGACATCTTCAACTAGGTCAGGTTGCTCAGATCCCTGTCCAACCTGATCTTGAATGTTTCCAGGGATGGGGCATCTACCATCTCTCTGAGCAACCTGTGCCAGTCTTTCACCACCCTCATTGTGAAAAATGTCTTCCTTATTTCTTCCTAGTCTGAATCCACCCTCTTTTAGTTTAAAGCCGTTACCCCTTGTGCTATCACTACAGGCTCTGCTAAAAAGTCTGTCCCCATCTTTCTTATAAGCCCTCTTTAAGTACTGGAAGGCTGCAATAAGGTCTTCCTGGAGCATTCTCTTCACCAGGCTGAACCACCCCAACTCTCTCAGCCTGTTCCACCTCTGATCATTTTTGTGGCCCTCCTCTGGACCCGCTTCAGAGTGTCCCTCCATAAAACTTCTTTTTATGCCATTTATTAACGATGATTTTTCTGTGATGTTGGCAGTCACTGCAAATGCATTGTGGTAATAGACAAGGACTGATCCTGGTTTTGCAATTTTACTGTGGAATCCTGGACATTTTCAGCATTTTTGGGGAGGGCTTACTGTGAGAGGTAGAGATGTGGAGTATTTACCTTGCTTGGCATCTTCTTTTGATTGAGTTGTGTCTTAAGTTCTCCAGGACCTCGTGACTTCTGCACATTTGCTTTTGTGTCACTTAGAATTTTATAAATGTGAGCTTGTGGTTTTGCTTGGGCTCTGTGTGATCTTATGGCCTGTGTCTCCATCTTCAGGTTCAATGTAGCCATTGCATCAGAACATTTTTAAAGTTTTTGCTGTAAATGCAGTTCCTGCATTTTGCATGGCTTTGAAAATAGGGAAGGGAGGAGAGGAGTGTGAGGGAAAGTGGGAGATCACACAGAGGAAGAAGAACATGTACTGTATGAAATTACATGTACATTTTACTTTAAAGAAGAAAGAAACCTTAAGCATAAAGATGGAGCAAAACATTTCAAATAACTATAAATGCGGAAATGGAACTAAAGCTGTTCCTTGGTCTGCAAAATGATGAACTGCGCTGTGCATGTGAAATGCTTCTTGGGGGAGATCTCATTTTAAAAACAGAGCATTAAAGCTCTTTGCAGGAGTTCTTTTCTGAAGACTATTGAAGTAGAAGAAAACTTAAGAGTAGTGTGTGTGAAGGGCCTTTAAACTGTTCAAAAGCAGGTTTTCTTTGCTTTAAAATATTGCTGCTAAAGTAAATCTGAGATTCATTCTCCTAGAACTGGAGCACTGGGCTGCTCTTCAAAGATCTAAAGGTCTTGTCCTAAGTTTCTAAAACTGCTAGTGACTGCTGTTGCCCCAATTTTTGTAGATTTTCAGAACGAAAAATTTGAGATTCCAGCCTCCAAAAACCAGGCCACTGTAATTTATCCTAGGCTGGATACCTGAAATCGTTGTTTTACTTCTGAAAAGTAGGCATCTCTTTGTAGTCTGACAGGAGCCTGAGATTTATGCTGTGTTAGTGTTCTTATCCACACCTGAATCTTGCTGTCCTGGATTTAAGCCAGGGTAATGTTTGAGGGGAAATTCCATAATTTCCAACAGGAAAGGAAACACTTCTCAGTCAGGTTGCATTCACAAATGGCAACTCCTGATGCTGCAGAGACACTTGGAATGTGAGGGAACAGGCAGATGAAGAGTCTGCTGGGATCCACAAGTTGCAAGAATATGTAGTCATCATACTACATATACCAGAACTAGTAGTGATAAATATGTAGTTACACTGCTCTTCACTGACTGCTGTGTTTGTACCATATAGGTTTTTACCAGCTATATTGACCTGTTGTATCCCACAGAAGACAGAAATGACCGGTTAAGAGACTCGTATTTCTTTAATTGTGATTGCAGGGAGTGCGTTACGAAAGAAAAGGTAATAAAATTGGGGTGAAATATGCTTCTGACTGTCAAGGCACCCACCCAGGTCCTTAGATGTAATATTCTGTCTGGTTTAACTAGATTTTGGAAAGTAGCATAATAGAGAGGGGGGGTGGTTTTGTTTTTCTGTCTAGGAGACTTTCTGATACTCATTCTTTCCACTGTAATCATGACACAGCAGGAAGTTTCCTGGTAAAGGCCTATTAAAAGTTGAGCTACAAAGCAAAGATGAAAACTTTGTTGAAAGTAGTTAATTATACTATGTCTACGCTACCTGACCAAAAGAATTTAGCTCAGAACTCTTTTCTCTCTTTTTTTTTGATGTTTGTTTGTGGTTTTTGTTGTGTGGTTTTTTTTTTTTGTTGTTGTTTTAACATTGTAACAGCATCTTTTCTACCAACTCCCAGTGAGTGAATATTGCTTGGGGCATTTCTGGGGTCCTGTTCTGGGACAGAGTTCTGCTGCAGTTCCCAGTTGGGACATCTCAGCCAATTCTAGGTGATATTGTATGACATTGCTGGATGGACTGGAGACCCAGCAGAACCTGCGAGATGGGCTTTCCTGCAATGGTGTCATATCGGTCTTCTCACAGGCAGGGTGGTCCTAGGTCACAGACTCTTGTGATGTGCAGGCCAGATTGATGTTCATTAGACATCACCTGGTGCCCTTCAAAGGACAAAGGCAGACATCCAGACAGTGTTCCTTAAAACAAGGTGTTAAGTTATTTTGAAGAAAAGCATTTAAGATGGGGGGGAAAAAGTACCCAAGCCCAACAGATACTGAAACAACTGTGCCTGTGCAGCCATTTTCAACCTCCTTCACTGGAGGTCCTGGGAGAATTGAGCTTTATATGGCTCATCTGTTATTCCAGCCAAGATCAGTCTGGCTGGCATAATCTGATCTTTAAGTTCCAGATAATTTTTTGCCCCATTTTCACAAAAGTGTCCTTTTAAGAGCTGCTTCCCAAACTGACCAGACAACCATCTCCTTCCTCTAAAGGCTGTAATCTTTGGGAAAAAAGTTAAAAGAGTACGCAATATTCTTGTTTGAGGCCATTGTCTTGATACTGTAGTTGTATTTTTTCCCCACAGTTACCTTTATGATTTTGCCACTGGGTTTAACGAAGCCAGGATTTCATCTGTGATTTCCAATAACACGCTACTCTTGGAATCACCTGTCACTCAGCCTCCTTCAGATTTGGAAAGAGTCCCCTATAGCCCCCTCAGCTGGCAGATGAAATAATAAAGGAAAAAGAAATCTAGCAACAATGTGAGGCTTAAACAGAAAAAGATTGTCTCCAGATTGCAGCTGACTCTTCATGATGTAGTAAGTTAGATAGAGAGATACGAGAAAGTGGAGCTGGTCCAGCAGAAATAACAACATATGTGGAAATGTGGTTTTGTCTGTAGATAAGAAAGATCCTTTTCTGTATTTAATATCATCGCGTTTTCCACTGAGCTGTCACTTGGTGGTAGGCCTATAAAGTATTTGGGCTTTTCTAGCCTTAAAACTAAATTTGTTTTAATCCCTAATCTCTCGGAAGCAGTGACATTTCCTATGTAAAACTGCTTTCATCACAAAATTGAAAAGCTCTTGGATCTTTCAAAAGAAGGGGACTTCATGGAAGTAGACAATGGCAGATGAACTAGAAGGCATGGGGGATTCTAGGATTCCCAGCCAAGGCTTTAGAGAAAAATTGCAGGTGCACATTCTACCTTTGTTTTTACATTCTTTGAAAAGCTTAAGTTCCCATCTGTGTCTTTTTATTAGAGTAATTTTGTGCGGCAGGTGCACCTTTATTTGTAGGGCTTGGAACCTGCATTTATAACATCCATTGTGTTTCCTTCAGGATAAAGAGAAACTGGAAATCCGCAAGCTGAATGATCCTCCATCAACAGAGACAGTACGGGACATGATCAAATATGCCAGAAATGTGATTGAGGAATTCAGGCGAGCCAAACACTACAAATATATCCTTCGTCTTACCCTGACTCCACTGAAATACTGAAAGACCAGTGGGAGAAATACTATGAGCATTGGAAGTTAAACTTACCTCTGTCCTCTTTGTGTCTGAAGAGTTGTCCCTGGTGACAAGGGGCAGTTTAACATTGGGTTGTTTGGATTGTTTTGGGATTGTGAGACCCCATGTTTGTTCCTTCCTGGGCAGCGCTCAATCTCTAAGAGTGCCGTGTATGGCTGTCTCCACACAACAAGCCAGAGACTAGAGTGAGTGTAGGTGTGTGGCTGTGTGAGTCTGCTGTAATACCGCCTGGTTTTGAGAGACCGCGTGTGAGGCTGCAGCTACTGCTGATGGTCACGAGCCTGCCTGTTGTAACAGTGGTGCGGTGCAGGCAAAAATGCAAGGCTCACCGAGCCAGAAGCAGACCAGGCTATCTCAGCGCCTGATTCAGGACCCACCGCATGGGGAATTTCACTCCCCCTTCTGACACATTGCTGTTGTGGTGGTTTAGAAAAGCTGCTTTTTTTTGTTGGTTTTTAAATCTGAGAGCTAGTTTTGTAGAATATCTGAGTGAGAGGGGGAGTAATCTCATGTGCAGAATACCTCTGCATATAGAATCTCTCCCAGTAGTTCTGGGGTTGCAGCATGGATGCTTTAGTAACAAATACTTTTAATAAATATTATATTTAATAATAATAAATACCTCTTAGAGTAGCTCTGGGGTTGTAGCATAGATGCTTTGATGCCATTTGAGAGAAAAGAGGATGTCTCAGAACCATTCTGAACAAATTTAAGTCAATTCTTCTTTGGCATTACCAGGTAGTTGTCTAATGAGAGGCCATCTATTTATTGGGTTCCTTGACTTCTTCATACCTCCTAGTGAATTACTGGAGATCTGTGAACTCAGCCTGGACAAGATGGGTGCAGTGTTTGAAGACAGTAATGTTTATATGTTGCATATGATGTACCAGGCCATGGGTGTCTGTCTCTATGTGCAGGACTGGGAAGGTGCACTGCGTTATGGGCAAAAATTGATCAGACCGTACAGGTAAATACGAGATGCATTTGGTTTTGGGTTTGTTTGTGGTTTTTTTTTTTAATTAGTGCTGTAGTTCAGTAATCTGAATAATTAAGACAAGTTTGGGCAGAGATCACTTCTCTCAGTATGTATTGTATAAACATGCTACCCATGACATCAGTACTCGAAAAGGAATGTTTAAATGCTGGGACAGATTTTGTTACTGTCAAAGTGCGGTCTGCAATATATAGCAGAAGGTTGCTCTGAAGTCCTTGCTTTGAGTTCTCAAGTCCGAACTAGCACACCAGCACTGTGTGGTGAACTAGCACTGAACTAGCACACACTAGCTATTTCTGCCTAGCTAGAGAAATACTCTGTTTTTTTCAATATCCTAATACTTTACTAAAGCAGAGCTTTGAATCGCATCTGCAGTCAGTATTTTGTTTAAGGTAATGGAGGCAAAGCCCGCAGCCGCTGCCAGCCTCCCGCCCTCTCCCAGTCCTTTCCGCAGTAGCTCGGTGGCCGTGGTCGCAGGAGAGCAGAGCCCTGCCCCAGGGCTGGGGCTGAGCAGCAGAGGGAGCTGGAGCCGAGCTCGGCTTCTGCGCCCGAGGCCTTGGGTGCCTTGGTGTCCCTGATCTCCGCTGCCCTATAGCTGGAGGTGTGGGAGAACGTGCAGGCTGAAGCCCCATGTGGGGCATGGCGGCATGCAGCCTCTGCAGGAAAAAATTAATACTCCCTCCAATTAAATTTTTCTGTGTTTTTACAGTAGTGATCTCGTTCATTAGAGCCAGCCAGTTATGCGCAGTGTCTGATCCTGCCATGAATCTCCCGAGCAGATTCTCATCTTGAGACGTGGCTGTCTTGCCAGCTGGGGGGAGCGCAAGTAAAGATCTCCCTTTGGAGCAGATGCCAACATAAAGTCACAGATCACTTGGCAGAGAGCAGCGATACAAAGAAGGAGCCAACATTCCCCCCCTGGGGGCTCAGTACTATTTATCTTCCCTGGGACTTGCCCAGCTCCTCTGGCTCCGAGCCTGGCATTCCAGGTCAGCTCTGCTGAACCGGACTCCGCTAGCTCAGTGTGTGCGAGCACAGAATGAGGGCCCCTCGCTTTCCATTAAAGACCGACTATTGTGGTACAAGCAGTTACTTCTGCGGGTGTAGGGTGGCTCCAAAAACTCCAAAAACAATGCGGTCTCTTTCTGTAGCTGGCTAGATTAAAACTAGCGGCAGAAAGTCGTTGCCATCTGACAGCTGTTCAGAGGCATATGGTAGTTTCAGTTCAATTCCCAAGTGACAGGCGTCCCCGTCCCAGACACAATTGGCACCGACTCTTGGCAGTCATGGCAGAGGGGATGAGTGGTGAATGGACGGGGCAACGAGAGGCAGCTTCTTACCCCCTGAGAGGGGGACAGGGGCTGGGAAAATGCTGTGAAACTGCCAGGTTTGTTAAAACTGATTTTTTTTTTTCTCTCTTGCAGTAAACATTATCCCTCGTACTCTCTGAATGTTGCCTCCATGTGGCTGAAATTAGGGAGACTCTATATGGCACTGGAGAACAGAACAGCTGGAGTTAAAGCCCTGAAGAGGGTAGTTATTTCCTGGTTTCTTCATTAATAATACCAGTTCAGGCATGGCATCATTGAAACACTCTGTGCTTCTCTGTCAGTAAGCCTGGCTTGGTAGGAAATGCACCATGTGTTAATATATTTGGTTACTGGATTTTTGGCTCAGTCGTGATTTTTCTGAAGATGCAGTATAGGTCTGTTCTCTCATACGAGGGGTCTTACCTTTTCACGGTGGACTTCTACAGCAGCAGCTGGAGTGAGCATTATGCTTAAACATTTGCTCTGCATTCTTCACCAAGCTAGAGCTGTACTACTGTAAATGAAGCAGAACTCTGACTTCTCACTTGCTAGATAAGGACAGAAAAAATGCTTGGCTCTTAGAAAAGGCACATAGTGTTTCACTGAAGTCTGTGATTCCTATATCCAAGTTAAACTAGGCATGCTTTTGGTGGTTATTTGTTCTGGAACCAATTGATTTTTAAATAGCTGAAGGGAATTCAATACATATGGTAATGCTGAAATTGGCAAATGCAGCATTTGGTTTTACATTTGTCTTCACCCCTTTTTATTAGTCTGTTCCTTTTTCTTTGGTTTTTTATTCTTCAATTGTTTTTTGTTAGTCTGAACCATCTTTCTTGATTTTCTCCCCCTGTTGTTGTTGGACAGAAGTTTATTTTTAGTTTCTTAAGCATCAGTGACTACTGTAGCATAAAATGACTTGATGGGGAATGTCACGATTATTTATTTTTTTTCCTTCCTTTTTAGATGCTGGCAAGTTTTTAGCCAGCAGTAACAGCCATCCAACCATGGTGAAAGATACTACAAGAATATATGCTCTAAAATTGAACTGTTACTGAGTTTAAAATTAGCGTAGGTTTTCCTTCGCTGTGGTGTTAAAGCTTTGACTAAAACTGGGATTTGCGCCAGTAGGAACATGGAATGGGGGGTTGGGAACTGTAGGTAGATTTGTTGGCATAGTTAGCTTCCTAACACAAACATTTTCTAATGACTCACTTCCAAAAGCTGCCTGCAGGAACTGCCCAAAGTTATCCCAGCCCCTGACGTTTGGGATTTAGTGGGAAAACAAAGCCATTGTTCTCTGTCAGTTTGCAAGCAGCTCCTCCGGAAGGCGCTCCTTTCTTCTTGTGGGCAGGAGGGGGGGACGGAGTAATTTCTCACTGCTGCTGAGGTGGAACCAAAGGCTCTTCTTGTACTGACTTAACAAATGTAAGAGGATAATTCCATAAAGGTTTCCCGAGGAGAAAATGACTAAATGCTGTCATGGCTAGGATGCTGCAATTCCTTGCTTTATCTTAGCAGCGTGGTCTTTAGGTATTCTCAGCTGTATTCTGAACTTGCTCCTTTCTACTGCTGCCTTTTATTACATCCAGTTGGGGCCACCGCTATCCTTTTCTCAAGTGGAGATCTTGCCTCTAGGCCCACTCTGCGATGCAGTGTGGATAGTGGCAGGAAAGTGCGAGCCAGGGGGTTTGGTTGCCTCAAACGTTCACTCTTAGGACCCAATCAGGCTGTAGGTGAAACGGCCGGGAGTCGTGCACTGCAGCATCTGTCCGACTCTGACAAGAGCGCGGTAGTTGCGTAAGCAACTGCTTCCTTCGTAAAGCAGCGGTAACCCTGGACCCGGTGGAGGGTTTACAGAATCAAGTCTGAAGTGCCTTAAGGTAACTTCTGCAACAGGCCTGCTCGTCGCTCTGACAGCTGAAGGACAAATTGGTAGGAATAGAGCTGGTTAAGTCCTCTGCCAGAATATTACCTACTCCATGTGCAGTTTTCTGTCCTGGAGCTGGTTGCATTCAAAGTAGTTTTGTCAGGAATATAATTTTGAAAGGTGCTTTGGGATCCTTTAAGATGAAAGATGTGTTCTCCGAATGTAAAACCTTTATTACTTAGTTTTGAATTTCATTTTATTTCCTACTGGGTTTATGACTACAAGGGGACAAAAAGTAGCTAGAGGTGTCAGACTGTTTCAAACTTCTAAAGAGAGTATTTATAGCCTGGTGTTATATATGAATCAATTGTGTGAATATTTTTTTCTTTTCATAGGCAATTGCCATCATGGAAGTAGCACACGGGAAAGATCATCCATACATTTTGGAGATCAAAAAGGAATTAGAGGACCACTGAGCCTTTGAATCTATGCAATCCTTCAAACCTTTATTTAAAAAGCCTTGTTATGGAAACCTTCAGGAGCGCTTTGAAAAGCGGTAGAGTATGAACACAGTTCTGTCCTATAATTGGAATGACAAACACACTTACGCCTTGCACAATGTTCCTAGCTTCCACATGTCTACAATGCCTTTTTTTTTTCAAGGAAGCATCCATGGTTTATTAAAGGTTATGCCTTTTTTGACAGCTTATGTGCAAAAAATGGCCATTTTTTTCTTTACAGATTTTAATGTGTATCTTATTTGTGTAAGGTAAATAAAGCGGTCTTGACCCCTCTTGATTCCCCTTGTACGCTTACATGGGTGCAATAGTTTTGTGACATCTACTTTTGCCTAAGTTGTTTCACTTAACTTGACAAATGAATTAGCAAAAGCGGTATTCTTTTTTTGTTGTGGTTTCATATTCAATTCCTCAAATCATTTTTGTTTGCAGTGGCTTAGCTGAGAGAAAGGGGAAACAGGGTGATGAATTTCTGCTCATTGTGCAGGAAAGCCCCCACTGTTCCCTCAGCCAGTTAACTTGCGGGCCCACTCCTGCTCCTGGCAGCTGGGCATTCATCATGGGAAGGACGTAGAGCTCAGCATCTCTCGTACGGAGAATGCTCAAAGGCTCGCACAAGCCTTGAACTGTGCAGCACCTTCTGGCTTTTTAATCCCCGTTACACGTTGAAGTGGAGTTATTGCAGAGGAGAGCTTGTGTTTCCTTTATAGCCTTTGCCTCCAGGGGATTAACACTATTCTACCACTACGTTAGCAGTTACTTTTAATAGAGGAACAAGAACTGTAGCTGTAGCCTTTCTCTGCCGATATATAAGACTGGAAGTTTTTTTTTTTTTTTCTCTCTTTAGGTCAATGGCAGGAGATTGCTTTTAAGGATGGGGAAGGAAGAGGAGGGAGAGTGTGGCTGTGTACTTGCAGCACCAAAACTGAAATATGTAAAAAGTAAAACTATGTGACCATTCCTTACTGCTTTCATAGCTTATAAAGTACAATGAGCAAGAGAACACATCACCATTAAGAACTTCATCATATTTTCTTTCTTGTAAGCAAGGGCTGCTCTGAAGATAAGACTGCTAGAGAGCAAGCGTTTGTCAGCTCGTTTTGTCAGCAGTTTTCATCGCGCTCTAGCCAGTGGCTGTTGCATGTAAAACTGCACCGGATCTTAGGATTCCAGAAAGCCATGGCCACTTACCTACAGCCAAGCCTAGGAAGAGGGCATCAGCTGACTATTTTTATCCTAACTTTATCTTGTCAAGTAAACCCTCATCCAGGGAAACCGGCACCTTCAGTCCAGAGCCCAAGACTATACTTCAACAGTAAAGCATGGCAGCAGCCTAGCATGCGTGCGGGTAGGAGCCATGCCCCTTCGTGGGAAACGAACGTGAGCATGGTAGCTGCAAATACAAAACCTTAAGCTGGTACAGGAAAGAACACAAGCATACTTTTCCTTGGGAAAAAAAAAAAAGGTTTATTGTATACTGTGAATATGAAGGACAGCCTTACCAAAAAACTTTAGTGACTGAAGACATTCTTGTATTTGCAAAAGCATGTAAGAAACTATTTACACAAAGGCAGTGAAAAGGGTAAAAAATTATTGCAGTCAATTAATGCTGAGTAGAACTTTATAAAAAGAGAAAGAAAAGAAACAGTGCAAAAATACTGTCAAAAGTAATCAGTTCTATACACAAGATAAAACTGACAAGCCATAAGCTTATGTACTGATATGAATAATACATTAGAATATAAAATAGCATGCATAGATTTTTTTTTAAAAGGCTTTCAACAGCATAGAATAGTTCTGCCATTCATCCCTAACAGGAGGGAGGTGGGGGGCATGTAACCGATGCCTCATTTCTCTACAAAATGTGTACATACAATGAGGTGGTGAGATTCAGATCACTGTTTTGTGCTAAACTGTCATGTACAGAGTTACAGAACAAATAAACCAGGAAGCATCAAAATACTGAAGTAAAACAGGACATTAAAATTCAGTGACATAAAACTTACTTAAACATGTTATTTCATTTAACACGTCTCACACAATTATATATGGGAATATTACAGTCATCTGCATGTGTAAACTTTTCTCCTTTGCAAAATAGCCAACGAAAGGTACTTTACTAATGAGGAAAAGCATGTTTTCCATATGGAGCAATCTCAACAGGATAAACATCCTATTAACAGTGTTTCTGGCACTAAAGATTTGTTTTCTTTTAAAGACCAAGTAGCAGCAAGAAAATACTTTCACTTAACATACCCAAAAAGGAGGTTGTTGTAGACATAACATAAAACTTAAGTTGTGCAACTCACCACCACAGGACCTTGTGAAGACCAGAGGACTAAATGGTTTCTGAAGAAAAGGTAATGTGGTTCACGGAAGATGAAGCTATCAGTAGTTATGAAGCACAGTGAGCAGGATACAACTTTTGCCTCAAGAAGCCCCTAAAGGACTGGTTGCCAGGGGTACTGGAGGGGCTGAGCACCCTCTTCCAGAGACATTCATATTTCTTCCTTACATGTCAACTACCAGCCACTGTCCACAACAGGGTGTGACCTCCAACCTGCTATGGAAGTAGTTTGTGGGAAGCCTTCCTCTTTTATTCCTGCCTCATCAGGGAACACTGCCTCTGAAATAGCTGGAGCTGAGTGTCCAAACCCCCGAGTCCTTACCCAGGTGATTTGGAAGAGTAAAACTATTAAGCAGTACATTCATTTCAGGGATCAGCTGAAGTATTAGTTTTTCCTTGATGTTAAATAGCGCTGGGGTTCTTCCGTGAAAGCTGCTGCTTAACCGCTGACTTCCAGTTCACCCTCCAAAGGCCAAGTCCTGCTTGCTGTTGCATGGGGGAAGCTCCTGCTCAGGGTGCGCGTAAAGCATAGGCAACAGAATGCCACAGAAAGGCCAGCCGAAAAATGGCCAAGAGGAACCATGGGAGTTGTAGTCTAGGATACTCTAAGGTATTTACTTTAAATATTTATATGAACACTGCTACTTTTGACCTGTGCACTAAATGTTTTCTTTCAAAATCTAACAGTAGTTTATCTATGGTTAAGACCTCCACCTTCTGTCATTTGCCCAAGGAGCCAGCTGTTCCCTTCCTCAAATCACAGTCCCTGCACGCCAAGGCTGCATGCAGCTGCATGCATAATGCCCTCCTCTCTAAGGCCTTACATGGCAGCTGTAGTCCCCAGAGCACCAGATTCTGCAAGAAAACCACTTTAGAAGGTTAAGAACGAGCTGGGGACAATTGCCTTCAGGGTTTTGAACTTGAAACCTTTCTCTAGTTGGCACCAAAACTCACCTCCAAACTCACTCTGACTTGGACTATACATCAGCAGTTTTATATCCATTGTTGTAGAGGGGTGGCCAAATGATGTTTTTATCCAGTGCTTCCCTTTCCAGGTCAGTTCTGGTATTTGCTCCTTTGATACGGTGCATCCCTTTACTTCATGCAATGGGTGCCACTCTAGCTCACTGGATGTAAAGCATTCTTTTCCAGAGACATGCATCAAAATTTAACTCTGACCTCTCTCACTGATGCATGAGAGCTGCTACAGCAGACACCAGTCGTACTGATGCTTCCCCTTTCTGAGCACGCAGTTCATGACCTGTTAGCGAGACTGACAACAGCCAATTCGATCATCATCTCCTCCCGGGAGACCGGTGGGAAGTCAGCTGTTGAGAATGTAGCATGGGCAGTAGCTGCTGAATTTTCCCTATAGATTTGTGGGCTGTACCCAAGTACGAGACTGTCCATCAGCATTTATTTTAGAGTCACTTGTGGGCTACACAGACAGAGCAGGTACTGGATCAAAAAAATAATGTATTAGCTTAAAATGACCATCGCTATTGAAGCACTGAGACTTACTCATTCTTTTCCAACCTATGTTTTGCCATTTGCATTTCTGTCTGTTTACAAGAAAGCAATTTAAACAATTGAAATCATGCAAATATTTAATAATATTTGTAGCTGAGGCAACTGATTTAAATAAGTGGAATAGAAATGTCCTTCAGTATAAAGGATTGCATTAGCAATAGGTCAAATAAGTTCTTACAGATGCATCTCCTGCCAGCTGAAACTAGCTTAGGGAGAAGGTATTTCTGATAAGGCTGAGCATTTAGGGTCCCTAGCTAGGAGAAAGTTTGTGGGAACAAGCTTCATCTTTCCTCGGGTAATCAAGGACAAGAGGTGCCAAAGCAGGCCTGGGGAGGAGCTGGAACAAGCAGGACCTGAACAGCTCATGCCCACCATCCTCCAGCACAGCCTCTGGAGGATGGAAACAGCACTGAGCAGCATCAGAACTCGGCTGTCATCCCTCCCATCCCTGATCAGACAACGGCAGGCATGAAATGCTATGAAATGACTGTGGCTTTAACCAAAAATCTGATGCCAGCAACCTCAGTACTATCATTGGTAAGAGTTTAAAGCAAAAAAAAAAAAGGTGTTAAATACAGATGAAGAGTGCACAAAAAAGGAATAAGATACACAACGGATTCCCGAGTCAGACTTACTTACCCATCCACACCACGTTCTCTCAGAGTCAGGAAGTGGAGGCTAAAGGTGCCAGACTGCAATGGGGGCACCTGGGGAGAAGACTGCTTGCATCAAACTTTTTGAAGTGCAGCTCCATTCATTCGCCACTGATGCATCTTTGTGAGATTTTCAATCCAGACTTCACTCCAAATGGATGAAGCTGGTCTCCTAGAACCTACCCCTTGTCATGCTTTCATGTTAAAAAAAAACATGAAACAACACACAGCAGCTCCGCACTGTCCTTTTCCACTTAAGGATGCTGCTGTAAAGGCCTGCGGGACAGAAACTAAACAGTACTGTTGCTTTAAGTCTCATGCGTTCGTTCCTGCTATGACTAATACAATTGGATGCAAAATGCATTTTCCTGTCGCTCCCTAAAGGTTAGGAAATACTGCCCAAGCAATTTAGGCCTGATAAAACAACAACAGGTTCAAAGTCAGAAGGTTCAGGTTTTCCCCTACAAAAGTGTATCGCATTTCAGTCGTAAAACATTGGCATGCTGAGGTTTGGTTGTAGCTGGGGTGGAAAAGAACCTCTGAAGACATGCACCAGCCCAGTTCACTTATGATATTAGCAGATCTAGTCAAGATAAAATCTAGCAGGAAAAAATACATTGAAGTCAGATGAAAGGAAAAGTTTAAAATTACCATTCTTTGACAATGAAAGGGAAAAAGTGAGTCACATTGGCCTCTATCTACCATACCAGCCACATTAGGAGTTAATTGGAAATGACTGTTTACTACATGGCCACTTATTTGGCTCATTAATAGGCACTGACTTAATTTGGAAGGGATTTTTGATACCTTTTTGTAACTAATATTTTTCTAAGTCTACTGCATAAAAACCACTTGCTTCCTTTCAAATGCAGCTTGTTACGTTCTCTTACGCAGTAACTTCCCTGTGCTAACTGCAGAAATGGGAGTATACATTTCATCCAAGAAGAGCTGAATAGGAAGAGCCATAGGAACAGATTCTTTTCCCTCCTGATTTTCTACTTCTCACATCCAAGTGGAGCAATGGGACTTGACAGCTCCAAGTTCAAACTTAATTCATCATTAGGAAATTATTCAGAAAGCTATAACGAGATAACTAATTTAATACACTTTGCTTCAAGGTTTATTCCTTGGCTTGTTTCCCAGATTTAAAGCATCTCTGTGCAATTATCATGCAGATGCTGCTGAAAAGACTTTAAACGGTTGCTGCTAGTTTAACAAGAGATACGTTGGCATTGGCAGAAGAAAATAGAGGAAAACTGAAGTTGACTGAAAACTCAACTGATCCCTAAAAGGAACATGGTCAAGATACTACAGCTAAATAACTCCTTACCATTTGTTGGTAGCTAGAAGTCTCCATCAGGATCCTTGTCACCTCGTTAGGCCTGTATTGCAGAGTACCAATAAATACATTTAAGAAACATTCTAGTACAAAGGCTTAGCTTAAGCTCCCACTGATTTTAGGGAAAGGTAGGTGTGTAGGTCCCTTTAGTGCTCAAGCCGAGAGTGTAGGCTTAGGCCTTTGTCCGTTGCCCAGGGGTTCAGAGGTGGGGATGCAATAGAGCAGCAGTGATGGGACTAGAAGATGACGTTTACCTGGGAAAGGGATACCAAGAAAGATAATTTTGCCACGACAGAGTAACTGCCTTGCGTCGCGCGCCCAGAGAGGCTACGAGATCTCCACCTTTGGAGACTTCTAAAACCGGATGTGGCCCTGGGCAAGCCTACCCAACTTTAAAGTTAGCCGTGGGGTGAGCAGGCCTGGGACCAGAGACCTCCAGGGCTCCTCTCCAGCCTGATCCATTCTCTCGCAATCCGACAGGAATGC
>NW_010539953.1:36506-72262 GCF_000687285.1 Phaethon lepturus
CACAGGAAGGTGGCAGCATGCAGAGATGGGGAGGAGGAGTCGGTGTGAGGAGGGGAGCAACCGCAGTGCAGGAACTTTCCGTCTCTTACACCAGAAATAGCTGTGGGAGTCCCACCACAACTTGATAAAGATTTTTTTTTTTTTCTTTTGAAAGTGCAGTTGTTACCACTTCTAAAGAACTGTAAGTACATGCTACCATGCACACACTGCAAGGTAATTCCTAATGTGATTTACTGCAGTGAAATAGAGAGTTTGCAGAAAGGGATAGGCACTAAGTTGTGCAAAACAGCTAGCCAGTGCTGAGGGACAGAGGATGAGGAAGAGAGAGAAGGACAGGTCTAACTGCTGAGATATTTATAGGAGACGTGGATTTTTTTCTTAGCTCTGTCATAGATTTCATTGTTGGCCTAGGGCAAGCCAGTTAAGAATCTGTGCCCTAGTAAAGCAGTGGAGGAGGTTTGTTTCCCTTTTCTGTTCTGATTGTAAACTTCAGGCAAGGAGTGTTTCTCCTTTATGTAGTTCTACAACATCCTCCTAATCCTAACTAGAATCCATGAACACTACCAGGGTAAAATAGTAACAATAAATAGGAGGAAGAATCCAAAATGACCAGACAGAGAAGAGAGATGATCTGTGCAATTCAATACAAGAAACACCCTAACAAAATGAGGTTTGCCAATACCAAAAGGAAGACTGCTCTATATGTTCATAAAGCATAAGACAGTGATGGGGGAAGAATCAAGGCAGACTCTGAGCTCAAGCTCTCAAGGGTCACTATTTGGACATCTCAGGTATGGAGGAAAGACCACATTGATCATTTTGACAAAGTTCTAGAAAGGAAAATTATTATAGTGCTGAAGAGTTCACACGTGAAACTAAGGCAACTGGAGATGTCTAACTGAAGTGAGGTTCTTCTCCACAAGAGGTGAGCCTCAAGGCAATAAAACTTTCGGTGTAGTTCATGAGAAGGTGCTAGATTTGAGTGTTTTTTGCAGCTGCATTTAGTTGAAATTCCTCTGCTGTTCCACCCCCAGTCCACCACAGTTACCAGAAAGACGCATTTGCTGACTTCAGCCTGCTCTGGGTCATCGCACTTCACCCTGCACTGCTTCAACTCTTAGGAATCCCTTCAAGGGCTGCAGACAGTAGCAAAGGCCTCGTTTAAAAGATCCAGTATTGCTTTTTTCAAGGACTAACCTAAAACCGTAATTTTTGTGGAATTTGAACAGTTTAGCACCCAAAACTCTCTGCCCTCACAATGTCCTGTGTTTGAGCCCTCTGTAACATGCCCTGCTGCATGTGCAGAGGCTTGGGTCTCCCTGCTCCAGGACTGTGTTCCCTCGGCTTCCACTCATACAGAGCTGTAGATGACATGTAGCAGGTCGTGTTTTTACCATGGAAGCCACATATCTGGGTCCAAAATGTTCTTACATGTGAAAAAGCCCACTGCCAAATAACTGCTCATTTCAGAAGCTTGTGTAGCAAAATAAAAGCCAGTAAACTACCTTTACAAAGGATTGCTTTCCTTATGGACATGTTACAATGCAGACCAGTCATGTCAAATGTGGTTCAATTTGAAGGTCACTATAAGTTTTACAAGTTATTAAAGTAATTCACAAGTTATTCCAAGAAAAATAAATTATATCTTGTATAAAATAATCCATGGGAGCCTCTAGTAAAGAACAATCATTCCTTACTTTCAAGACAACTTTCAGAAGTGCAATATATGCACGCGGTGTTGTCAAGGCAGTTCCCCTTGTTCATCAGATCCACAAAGCTGGGTCTGCGGTGTTCAAAAAGATTAAATAAGTCTGGAGTTTTGCAGGAACTGGATGAGCACTTGATAGACAAACTTGTACTGGGCTATGGTCTGGATCATAAACATTCTTTGCTCCCGCAGGTGTCTCAGCATCACAGGAACGTCCACTTTCTGTAAAGGGAAAAAAAGGCGTAAGAACGTAGGTTCATTAAATCAAACAATCATTGTCTCAAATATGTTATCTGACGCAGGGAACTGTATTGTAGTTATAGAATATAATGAATTGTAACCAACTGTAGTGAAATACTACAATTTTTTTTCCATCAACTTTCATTTCAAGGAGTACTACAGTACTATAGACAGGCTACTGTGCATCCAGTGCTTTCCCCACTAAAGCTTAATGGCAATTTCTGTACTGATGCAAATGGGCAGATGAGCAAGACTTGTCTTCCAGTTGTGTACCACCGATTACCTCTCAGCGGATCATCAACTGAACACATAATAAAGGGCTTCTTCTCTTTGGAGCTTTTTCTGCTTCAACATACCTATTTTCAACACAGTAAAATAAACCCAATATATCGTATTATCTCAGGTTAAAGGCTAGATATATCAGGAAGGTCTAGTACAAAACTTAAACAGCCAAGATCACATAGCTCAGTTCAGACTCTACCACAGCTAAACAGCCTGTGTGGCCACTTGCATGCTGCGCTCTGATCCATGGTCAAACTTATTCACAGAGGGCGGATCTGAGAGATTTTTCAAATGGCAAGCAGGCATCAGGATCGTAAGAACAAAGGTTCCTTGGACAAAATTAAAAGTGCAGGCAAATATACTGTTCCTTCCAGTAAAAGGGAAGGGAACTCGCTGTCACCAAAAGATCCAGAAACTGTGACGCCTGACCAGTCACAGCCAAGTCATTTGTAAAGTCAAACGAGGACCCAGCATCCACTACACGTTTGATAGACTTCGGGCTAGCATTGGTCTGTTGCCATCTACTGAATGTCTACTAGCAGGTGTTCTCCAAGGCATCTTCCAGCTTAGTATGATCCAAAAAATTCACTCGTGTGCCCTGAAAATGCTCTGCAACAGGAACTAAAGCACAGTAAGTGGGGACAGATCAGGAGATCCACTGTGAAAATACATCCCTAACCCCATCGAGCACACTGGGGCACCCTACAATGGTCTGATTTAAAAAACGAATGAGTTGTGTGAAACAGAGGCCCATGAGGTAAAGTGTTAGAAACTACTGCGTATTTCATTAGGTGTTGCCATCCTATCTCCGGCATTTAGGGAGCAAAAGTCCTATGATGTTACTGCGTTTTATCTGTTACAACAGGTACACGAGGAGCTATTCAGAAGTCATTGAGCCATGAAGCTCAGCCTGCCAGGCTCAAATTTAAAGACCCAAGATAAGGGATACAGATTTTCTATGGCAGCAGTAAATGCAAGCACTAAGATGCAGGCTCCTTTAGAGGAAGCTCTTAAGAAGCTCAAGATACAAAACCAAAGAACAGTTACTCTATCAGGCAACACAAACTGCACTTTGTAATGCCAGTTTGCCGCTCCAGAAACACAAAAAAGAGCTTCGCAAGTCCTTTGGCTGCGATGGGAAATGTTACACGCACAATGCCTGGACAGATGGACAGAGAAACAAATGAAGATTGCTGCTAACCCTTGGAGGTGCAACTGAGCATGGAGTCCACTCCCATGCACACTCTAAGTTTTCTGGAAAGTTTAAAATAGAAGTCATGCTACATGTCTATTTCTGTCCACATATATATGTAACTCAGAATCTCCATTCCATGTAAACAAGCCCTAACTCATAGGCTATCACTTTCTGAAAGCAAGGCTAAATATTCTGCCACATACCCCAAGAAGCTGTTACAAAAGGACATCTCTAGAGAGTCGACAAGCATGAAGATTTGTGATGAGTAATGTCATATTATTTTCAAGTGGGTGCAAATGAAAATGTAAGCGCTTTCCAGTTAACTTGATAACTCGGAGAAGGCCTCTTCATGGACTCGGACGCTTATGAAAACCACACTCCTTGCTGGGCAGAGTCATGCGGAACCTGATCTCACCTGAGCAACTGCAACAAAAATGCAGGCCAGCTTTGACCTGCACTCCACGTTCCTCTCTCTGCAATTTGGTGCTCGACAGCTCCTTGATTTTTACAGGGCACACAGTGATCCATGCACCTCCTCAAAACTGATTAGGCTTTGACTTATCTCAGAAATTAAAGAAAAACCTATCCTGCCTATTTGACTATTTGTTGTCAGCTTGGCATTTTGCTCCAGGTAAGCAGAATCTTCAAACTCACCTTCATCACAAAAGACATGTCAAAAACAGACACGTATAATGCTTTGCTAAGGAGGCATTTGCAAAAACAACAAACAAAAATGCTGCTCATTTCTGACTCCCAAACTAAAAGATCTCCCCTATGAAAATGCACTGCAGCTGCAATCACGAGTTAATGTCCCAGTGCCGAGTCCAAAGTAGAAGTTGGTAGAGCAGGATCTCAATTACTTCCTTGTTCTACGTGTCTACAGCAGTAAGGATGTAATGATGTGACATATTATTTACTAAACAGCAAGTTACTGAAACTGTATCCCTGCAATGAGATACGCAGCTTTAGACTCAACCAGCAATTGCCCAGAAGCCACAGTGACTGAAGCTGTATAGAATTTGATTAAACACGGCTTTTTACCTAAACCTGAAACCTCAGACTCAAGAGTTCTGGTTTTAGTTCCAGCACTGCTGCAGACGTTCCAAGATGGTCTGTATCAGGATTTTCAACCTCTCTCCCCTTTTTTCCTTCACCGCTAAAATGTTAATACATATACTTTACTTGGACACTGTTGAGGAAATCAAGCAATTCATAAGACTAAAGCATTTTAAGCAATAAGTCATTTTATTTCACACACACAAAAAAATTAATCCTACTTCAAAATAAACCAGTAAAACTGCTGCGTGAAAAGGAACCCACTCTGTGCAGAATGCAGTATCTGTCACAGACTGAAAACATGCTGTTCTGATTGTTAATCTTTTTTTTTAATTACGTTTTAAGGAACCAAAAATATCAACTTAGTACAATCTAGAGCAACAAAGCCCTTAAGGAAAACCATCTTTAATATTAATGATGATTTTCACCATTAATCAAGACAAAAGAATGCTTTAATTACGGGACATCAGAGAACTACCATCAGCTCCTAGTGAAGTTGATGAGAATTCTTCTGAACACCAAGGCTCACCCCCGTGCTCAGATGTTGAGGTACTGCCTTTATCATCACTTGCTACTCAGCTACTCTTCGCCAGAGAGGTGACTTCGGTAAACTGCAGACGAACCGCGGTGGCCAGACCATGTGGCACAACTGTTCGTGTTTGTTCCTGGCACACCATTAGCGTGCAGGGGTTACTATAAAGCAGACACAGCTACACTGATGCTCACAAGCGAGTCAGCTATGGCTCTTGTAACTGCCCGGGTTTCCTCTGGCACGCAGAGATTTCATGGCTGCTGTGTGAACAACTGAAGCAGTCGCTTCCAGATGCCAATGCATAAGGGAGGAAGTTGAGCAGGCTCAAGAGTCAGAGCTGGTGCCCCACAGAGGAGCAGTTACTGAACAGCACAGGAAGGCTGCAGGAGTCCCAAAGCACATACCTGTGGGTCCTTGCTGTCTGGGCCAGCTCTTTCTTCCCCCTCCTCCCCCACCCCCAAATAAAAAGGAAACGAAAAAAGTGTAAATTGTGACACAGATCTACAGGACAGCTTCACCTCTAGTGAGGGCCAACCAGAGCTGGAGGAGGTTCATCTCAGCTGAACTGAGCCCAGGATCTCTAGGTGATCTTGTAAGTACAGAATGACAAGGTGCTGGAAGGGGGTAACAAGGTAGAGAACAAAAATTTACCTCTTGCATCAGCTTTTTAAAAAATGGTGATGAAGAGCCAAGTGCACTTGGTACTTGCCTGCTTAAAGGACTCACGTTTTTGAAAGAGCCAGAAAGCTGCACTCTGCACAGTGCCTTGCACAGAATGGCTCCAATCTCTAACTCCTCCGTGGTAACACAGAAAGTAGGTGAGCGTTTCAGCTGCGTACATCCAGTCTTCCCTGAATATCAAGCAACTCATCCAGTGGATGATTAATGGGAGGGGCAGATGATATATGTCTATATTTGTCACTCTTGCTGCATTCTTATCTCTGCTAGAGGTTTTGGTCTTTGAGCAGTTTCTTTGGCAACAGAAATCCCCAGTTTCAACAGCTGTCGTGTTGAAATTGTGCGGCACATTGTTATTCAAGATGTGATGTTCTTCCTGGACAGCTCCCCAGTGACACAGGACACGGATGAAAAGCAAGTTGCTACACATGGTTACTCTGCTGGTGTATTACCAGTCTTGTAATATTGGCTGCAATTCCTAAAGCCCTGTTCCCCAACATACACACACCTTTTTCTGAAGACACAGTTAAGTTTCGTTCCAGATGAGATTAGAGACAATACAATAGGGAGGAGGGAGTCCAAGGAGTGAATTTAGAGAGCAGAAAACTTCAGTTAAAAGAGCAAGGAAGCTGACATTATTCTCTAGCCTCTCTCAGGTAGTTCTTGTAAACACACTGTCTCTAGACTGTAAATACAGGTATGGATTAGACTAAATTCTTTAGAGAGAAAAAAGCCCTAATTTTGAATGTATTAAAAGAGTACTAATAAAACAAACGCATAATATCAACTCGACGGAAAACTACAACAAGTAACCTGTCATGGGAAATCTCTGCCTGTTGCACGTAAGGCCCTTGTCTCACAAGGTAATAGGAAGAAAGCACTTCGATGCCTTTTAATTTTAACCTCAGAAATATAGCTAGTTAGTCAAGGCATGAGCTCAGGGTTTGTCTTGAGAAAGAAGCTGACTTACTTCGTTATGCTCCAAGCACCCAATCATCAGTTCTGTAAGGATAACCACTCCGGTCCTTCCTACCCCTGCGCTGCAGTGAACCACGATGGGAGGGTTGCAGTTGTTGCTGCTGTCCAGCACGCTGTTCGTATGGCGACGCACTGACTGTATCTCCTCCAAGTAAGCTGCAAGATAAAATGCAGGCAAGGTTAAAAACATGTATATGTCTAAATGTAAAAACTGAGGAAAAAAAGAATATGGAAAAGTCATTCTTGGTCAACGTGGCAGTAAGTTAAATTTTTTACAACATACTAATTATTTTTGGCCAGGGTGCACTGAACTGCACTAAATCCAGCAAGTACCAGCTGGGTGTCAATTATTGCTTGGGAGTCTGCTCTTTTAAATTAAATAGTTCTTTTAAAAAATTAAATTCTGTTTTCCCCTCTGCAAATCTCCAGGTCCCCTAAGCAGATGATTCTAGACAATACTTACAGCAATTCCTGCTATTAACAGGCTGGGATCAAAACAACAGCTAAGTCCCATTGAAACTACCGCCTGTCAAAGCCAATATCAGATGGGAAGCAAGCATCCATCTGCCCTGTTTCACCCTTCCTCCCTTCTCCCCTCTAGAGCGAGACAGACTCTCACCCACCTCTCTGCTCAGGGTTTGTTTCTCAACAGCTACGAGCCCTTCTGGGAGGTCACTGTTTTTGTTTTCCCTGAAGCCATTTCTAGGAAGTGCATGACTCGGGAACCATGGTCTTGTGTGGCTGTCCTAGTGTTGTTCAATGCATTCCACTGTCCAACCACGCAGTGAACCTTACATACTGGAAGCTCACCTGATTGAACACACCATAAACTACAACCCCAACTCTGACCTCTAAACATCACTCCAGCATAGTCTAGATGCACGGCAAAGACGTTGGACCTCACCCACAAGGGTATCTCCAGATGCCTAACTCTTAGACACTTTTCTTCCCACCAGTCAGAGTGGGAGGGGAGATCTGAGTTGAACTCTCCCGTCCTGACTCTTGGTGTCATGGCACTGCAGCCTGAGCAGTCCTTTCGACACAGACAGGCTGTGGCTGGAGCCCTACCGGCATCAGAAAAGCTGCATTTTAATGCACGCAGGGAAATGGGACTGTATGTGGTGGCAAACAATGGGACAGAGGAAACGGGGACAATCTGGTTCCAGCTGCTGCCGTGTCCAGCCACAGCTACAGGGGTTGGTAGGAGAAACGAAGTATGAAGCAAAAATACGGATTGGGCAATAGCTTCGCCTTGAAGGCAGATCCCATGGCACTCCTTTGCCAAAGCTGAAATGTCATTTTCATTTTCTGCCCTAGTGACAGAACTGGGAAAAGAAGGACATGTTATTTACAACAAGCTTATACCATGCAGAGGAGAGTGAATCACTAAAGGACTGTAGCTATGTCAAGACTGAAGTGGAACTAACGGACCTTGCCGGTGAGAGGACTTAGCTGCAACAGAGCTATGCTGCTGCAGCTGCAAAGCTTTCAGGAACTAAGAGGGCAGCATCTCCAGCACATCAGTATACCTTGTACAGACTCCTTGAGTGGTAACTTAAAGATCTCTGCATCATGCTCTGCTGTAGTGCCAGAGATGTGGCTTTAATTAAATAATGGTTGAATTCCTATTACTTAATATGGTAGCGTTTATTACTTGGTAAGAAGTAGGAAGAGTTATTAACTCATTACAGATAAATATAATGACTGTATTTTCAGAAATGCATGAACCAGGACCATATTTAATTGGGAAGGCCCTTAGCATCGCCTGGCTACATGTAGTTAGAAGAGTGGCAATGAGTTCAGGCTTACTGCATATGTGATGGAGCCCTCTGCTCTTGTGCAAGAAGTCCAATGCCTCTGGACTACTAAATGCTGGCTGTCAGCAATGAGGGCCTCCTGTGAAACTGGAGGAGTTGTGCCGTATTTCACTAACCAGACCTCACTTGCCCAGACCTCTCTAATCACATTTGTGTGCAGTCTAGTATCTCCTACACTCATTAGGTAGCTGGGAAGTGGCAATAACTTATACTGACAGATCAGCCAGCAGAGGTATCCTATTATTTAAAATTTCCTGAGTCTTTAGCATTGCCACTGATTTTTCCTCCTGTTACATCAGGTCTTTCAGGGCCAAAATCCTCAATCACCTTAGCTCCTACCTCTTGAATCGAACTTTCTTCTCCAAATTGCAGCAAAGTACAACCTAGTTGAGGCCTTTGTATGCCACAGCAATAACCGTTTCATGTCAATCCCAGCTGTAACTAGGTGCAGTGAACTGAATCCACTGTGAGCAACCTTTTCCTTGATATATTTTATCATGCAAGTTAAAGAAATCTTACATAAAAAGCCTTGGACTTCTTCTGGACACCCGTGGTCTGGCCAGTCAGTATACTGCAAATGCCACACTGTCCTCTCTTGTCCAGAGAGAAGATGCTTGACCTTCAGACCAGTAGTTGCATAGCAGCCGGAGTCTGTGCGGAACTTAGTCGTCACCTTGAACTTCCCATAAGTGGCTGAGCTGTGCTTAGAGCCCAGTTTAGGCCAATACCGATGACTCTTACTTCTTCCTCCCTCCTTAATAACAACAACCAAAGAGTAAGCCATTAGTTCCTGCAATTATAATTCTGTACAAACAGAGAGCACAAAACTCTGCAGGTAAGCCAAGTATTCTTTCTTCAAATTACTGGAAGAGAAAGGTGCATCCCACAAAGTAAAGAAAATATCCGTTACAACTTAAAACTCTCATCTGTATAGTATTTCTAAGTGTAACAATGCTTGAAGAACAAACTCTTGTCTCGTGCTGAAAGCCAGCTACTGCCTACAACACCTCAGTAAATATTCTCCTCCTGGGGAAGCCTCTCCTTTAAATGGAAGGAGGTTCTCTTCAACTTCAAGAGCAACTTCTAAGTATCTGTTGTTGATCAGCCTTGGGAACTGGACAGTGACTTGAAGTGCTATGGCACTCCCTGTGTTTGCTAAAAGCAACCAGGCATAAAGCTGAATGCAGTGTTAGTCAGCGATGTGTGCCAGTTTTTATAACATAGCACATAGTTCTTGGATTACAACAGAAATAACTGTTTTGTCTGGCATAAGAATAAAAAGATTATTTTTTTTCTTTTTTACATGGTCACTTCTACGGAAACAACAGCTTCTGGTCTCTTTTCAGCTGATAAGAGTGACAGTATGCAGAACTGGCCTTGGACGGGGTGGAAGTCTCTGTCATTTTTACCAGGAGCAGTTCAGCGCTCTCACATTCCAATGGAAACATCTTTGTTTGGTTTGGCCAAACTGAAGTGAAGCAGGGGGAAGGGGAGGTTCTGCTTGTTTCACTTTAGTACTTGCCAAACTGAGTATCAGAAAGTTACACAGCACAGTATCACAGCAGTACAGGCACACGTTCAAACAGAGCAAGAGGAAAAAGGGTTGTTGATAGAAAAAACAGGTTACTGGAGTGGGAAGTGATGATAACAGGAGATTTGCTCACATCAGAAAGAACTGTATTCCGTGATTTTACGTACCTCTTCAGCTGTGACCATGGCTATAACATTCACCCCCTGTTCCCACACCATTTGCCAGAAGTCGTGGCACGTGTGTGGCAGAGGCCCTTGGGTAGCAATGTAGTGCCACTCCTCTCCACCTACAGTAACCTGGGAGTAAGGAAAAAAAAAAATAAAAAAACCACAGTCAGTGCCCAAATTCTCAGCAGTGTCTGTGCCAGAACTGCCCTTCAAACAAAAGAGACCATAATGAAACCTTTCCTCCTTTGTTCTTCTGCTTTTGTTCAAAATTTTGAACAGGAATCATCCTTTTGATAAGAGCAAATCTGACAAAACACAATCTTTGGTGCTTCCAAGTCCTTTCTTGATGCCCATAAACATAAAGCTTTGACCAAAATGTCATCCATTTTTCTTGCCATTGCATCTGGATCATACAGATGAAAAAAAAAAAGATATTTTTTTGAGGCCCCATTTCTGATACAGCTTAAATACAAATAAGCAGCTGACTGACTTCCCTGGGCTTGGTGACAGACCCATGATGAAAGAAAAACCGAGCACCAGAGGAAGTGTCTCTATGCATTAAAAAGGCATTGCATTGCTGCAAACTAACACACAGTAGTGTAGAAAGGCTGAATGCAAATGACATTTTGCACGACAAAAGCTAAAGGCCTCTGCCGTTTAGGACCTCCCTCAATTATTTTCCACTCAGGCAAAAAATAGTTTCTTAGAGAGACTCTTGGTACACTGATCACTGTTAAAGATGTGGCCAAGCTGTCCCCAGAGGATGCAGTTATGCCCACACGCTGTACATAACACAGAGCTCGGACAGGCCCGTTGCCAGCTAGTGATGAGATCAAGACAGGCTTCATTTCAAGTTACTCTTCCTCACTCATCTTGGGTTTTTCAGTTCAGAAGCTGCAAACTACTAGGAAGTAAATCCAGCACATTAACTGGCTTTCAAATGCCATGTGAAATGTAATATTATATAAAGCTGTAGTCATGTAAATCTATTTCCCAATACATAACTGGATTACCAACCACATCTTATAGAAATATTTGTGTATTTGCATGACAATGCATAATGAAATTATTTTTAAAGCACTAACACAGATTTACACACTATAAATTATGTAGTACCCAGCATTACCTTGGAGTTAACCAAGGTAAGTGTAAAACACTGCTTCGTTTACCTGAGGCAGATCTTGCAGACTTAGGCAGTTAAAAAAAAAAAAAATCACTTGTGTATAAAAAATTATTTTATGACAGATTATTTGCTATACATCAGGAAAGTTTTATGAAAAACCCTGTTTTTCCCAACATTTCAGGTAAAAAGCCAAACCACTTCTAGAGCTACTAGATATCATTTGAAAATATGCTTACTAGCAAAAATGAAAACCAGATGAACTAATTACTTTGGAAAGTTAATTTTTTTTTTCCTTCTCAGGCTAAGACCTCCCAATTCTATGTATTAGCCCAGAGCCACTTCTCACAACAAAGTTATAAATCTCGGAGAAGAAGATTTACAGCAGAAATACTGACACGTCCATAAATATCAAGGTGCTGGCGGATAACCCTACAAGGAGCAATCAATAACTCTGACAGGTTTAACCATATACTACATTTGAGGTACAGGTCTTTGAATACATTTTCAGAAACGTTTTCAGAAACAGAATCAATTTATTTGTTATTCAAACAGCTGTTCATTAAGTTGAGATGCTCGGGTTTTTATACCTGTAGCTAGCATAGTGTTTGTACGATAACAAATTTTTCACTGCCTTGAAAACTGTTTTCAACCCTGTACATCAGCTTATTTTCTTATTTCATATTATGCAGCATTCTCCTCTTTGAAATGATGGTTAAAATCTGCAAGGCCAATGCAGGTAGACTCCTCAAGTTCTTGTACTAGGTGGGAATGAATATAAACAGCACAGCATTAACTGGCATTTTACACTTGGACTGGTCTTGTGCTTGCATGCTCACCAGCAGTCGTGAGTGCTGGTGTAGTTTTACTAAGCTTTTAAAGTTAATACTGACCTCACCCAAACAGTCAGGTGAAGGGGTCTCAAGAACTTTTTTTGCTTAATCCATAAACTTAATTACGATTTTTGTCTCTGATATAGATGACGATCTTCGTATCTTAAGAGCGAAGGTCAATGGTAAATAAGCGGAGAAATACTGCAAGACTGTGGGGCTCGCAGACTGAGCAGTGGGAGCTGGAATCCTCCAGGCATGGATCTTATCAGGATGATATAGGAGTTTTCTTTGTCTACTGGCTTCTGGTCCAAGTATCCAGCCTCCTGGCACGTGATATGAAAGGACCATAAATAGTCTGAAGGGAATGGATGCCTGGAATGTTTAACGGCATTTGATTGCCCTAACTGCAGGATATTAAAAATTGAATATTGGGCTGCAAACACATACACACACACTGTGCTACTGAGGTAAATTCCACAGATGCGATTTCACCTTCTAAGCAAAAGCACATCTGCTTGGCTTCTGTATGCGCTGCTATGAGTGCGAGAGGAAGACACTGGCAAGGACCACTATCATCCGCTAAAACATTTGTGCGTGTTCCTGGGTGCTCTATGAATGTGAGATGCGTGCGTGTCCAACAGGGACACACAAGGTAAAACGTGGACTCAAAACTAGCCAGGGAAAATTCTTTGCTGCTTTGTGTGCGTAATTTATGTTAGGAATCTCTTTTTTTGTTTGTTTTTTTGGCCTCCTACAAAGTTGATGAAAAATTTTGGGCTCAGGAATCCATCATCATAGAAATGTCTGATTATGCAAAAACTCAGTATCTGCTACCTACCAGGCTATGCAGAAAAGTGAGAAACTGCCAGGATCCTGGTTCAGAAATTGCTTTGAATCAACAGGATTTAACACTGTAAATCACAGCCAAGGAGACCAGCAAGTCTCTTTAAACTTTAAAAAGGCTTTTACTCCAGGAAAATAATAAATAAAACATCCCGCTAAATTAATATTTGTGAATTATTTCTTTTTAATCTGGATTTTGACAATGAGAAAAAGCAGACAGCCCTCTGACAACAAGAGATTCTGTCATCTGAAGGAGAGGAGTGATCTTACTTCTCTCAAGGTAGAGTAAAAGCCTGCAAAGGCCTTTGCAAATAGTACTGGAAGCTTAAAGAAAAGCAAGCATCTGCAGCCAGTGCAGGATAGTTCATTGTTAAAACTGGCCACGTTTGTAACAGTCAGATCATATCTTAAATTACTCCTACACCGAATTAACAAGAAATCTGAAGTTTCTTGATAAAAACTTATTTTGAAACATTGAAGTTCAATGCAGTACCCAATCAGAGACACAGGGATCTCATTATTAAGGCATTCTCTTTATCAACACATCCTTGAAAAAAAAAAAAAAAAATCTTTTAAAATCACTCAACTCTCATCATAAAAGGAAGAAATATGTTGTTTACATATATAGTTGCAGCATCTATGTGAACATGCATTACTCATAACTATTTTTTCACCCTTTTTTTTGGACATGGAACTGCATACATGGAGCAACATCCCTGATTTGCTAAAAGCGTATCCTATATGCTAGTAAATGGAAAAAATATTTCAGTCAAACCTTGTGCAGTATTTCTTTCAGGCTGCACCAATCAATTGCAGGGACTCATTCTGCATGGGGAGTTTTAGTCACCAGTGGCCTGCAAGGCTACTGGGGCTGATAAATCAGAACACGTGCAGGGTCATGACAACCATATTACACTGCAGGTACCGGGGCTGATCTAACGTGTTTTTATGAGGTCTAAGAAACATGGCATCTCTTTCCACACTAACCAATAGCGACATTCCACAACCAGCTGGCAGAAGTGGGCATAACAAAGTAAGGATGCCTTCCTAAAATGACTTCCCAGTCTCTTCACAATTAAATCAACTTCATGCACGTTAGTTGATGATGGAGGACTTTAGAGATGCCTATGCTGACACAAAAGGTACAACAATGCATTCTAAGTTACTTTTTCAGAAGATCCAGAGTTACAAAAAACGCTGCTGCACATCCAGAAATGCAAACAAACCTTTAACATACCTTCACTTGCAAAGCAAAGTTCAAGAAAGCTTTTACCTTTATGTGTGAAGCATTGACGTAGCCTGTGTTATTTTCTTTGGTTGGCACCAGCTCTACTCGGTTCTCCTCATAAGGAACGACCTCCCTGATGCGGTTGCGCTCAGTGTTTTCAGGCAAGGCAGCAGTGGTGAAGATCCCATCTGCCTTTTTCTTTGGAATCTGCTCGTATTCTGTAAACACCATCCCCTCTTCCAACTTCCTCTTCAAGATTTTGCACTAAGATTTAACAGAAAGGAACACCAACCCATTAATTCTTCCTAGAAGAGCATTTACCGTTAGACCCATCCATCTGTTCTTTGAATAGCAATATTTAGCCATAGCATTCTCTCACTTGCTTCTTTTTTCAGTTGTAGTTACCTGAGGGATCACGACATACTCTTATTTCTACTGAATAAAACCGCAAGCAAATTTTATGTTTTTACATTCCAACTCCACATTTTAAGACTGAGGCCATAAAAAGCAAAACCACGCTAAACACAATCCCAGTCAGTATGAATTTGTATGCGATTTCACCACAGTAGATACTTGTAAAAATATTTTAAATTTATCTTTTTAGGAAGAAGATCATACTACAAGAAGTGTGAAGCGGCCCACATTTTCAAAATATTTCCTAACTTGCAAGTACGCAATTTCTGTGGTTGAACACAACCCTATATACGTGCAGGCGGAGGTTAAAGTTTGTCAGCTGCGTACCAGACCACATAAGGCTGCAAATTTCCATCCAGAAACCCAGAAAGATTCTTTGCAAATATGTCTCTCAAATCTTAATGACAACAACCGATTTTAAGGTGTTTTAAGGTGTCTAACGATTTTCCGAAATGCCATATACGTGCATACACCCGCATGTGCTAACATCAGGGGGCAAACAACATTTTTTTTTTAATTTAATCCTATTAGAGACATTAACTGAACTCCTTAGTTATATCAGAACATGAAAGATGGTGTCTGTGGATGATCACTGTAAAAAGACTGCCCGATCAACTGAAAAATGTGCAAAACGTTAGATTTACAGCTTGATCTTGTATGACATTGTATGGTCACGTGAAACGGTGAACAGCCTCAATTTTCACTGACTTCAGTAAATGTTCAAGACATTTAACACTTTGCCAGCATCCAAAGACACACCAGTGTTAACCCCACAGACCTTTTCCATTAAGGGCTCTCAAAACTTTTAAGAGGAATTTTTTCACATTTTAAATCAAATTTTAGTATTTTAGAAACTTCATGCTGCTGGGAACAAAGGGAATGAGTAACATTTCATGCGCCTCCATCTTACCCTCTCATCCATTGGCACCTTGGCGACTTCATCCTGGCTGTCCTCCGGCACTGGAACCCTAGCAACTGAGAGTCCGTTCAGTGCTGCCAACATCAAGGGCCTCTTCTGGGCCTCCAGGCCTGCCATCTTCTGCTTTTCTAGATTCTTTTGGCAAGAAAAGGCACGTTTTCATCTCTGTGTGATTATTTATAATGCCAGTAAAATGCTGGAATGTTTTTTTAATCTCCAAAATCTGCAACTCTCCGGCCAAGGAATGCAGATGATCACCATTAGCATCGTAAATTCAAATACAACCTCTATTCTTCCTGTTATTCCTCAAAGGCCTGCTCCTACATGAGCACAGAATTTTAATTTCAAAGAAGCAATCCCAGCGTATAATGCAGTTTACATGCCATCAAAGGACATACAAATACAATCTCAAGCATTTTTCTGCAAACATTATTCCGAATGTAGGACACACAAAGCATCACCCTGTTACGTTAAAGTAGCGCTACCATAGCCAAGATACCTGGGGCATCTTTTAAAAAGCAATCATTTCAATCTATTACAACAAACAGTAAAACACAGGCCATTGTTTCCCTTCTGTGATGGTCATACTTAAAATGAGAGGTCTTCTGATGCACTCAGCTATTATGGCGATTCAAATAGCACCCACGATATATTTCGCACTAAAAACTGAGCTCATATCCCAGAAACTGAACGTAACAGCAGCCAGGGAGGGATATTGTTCATCGTATTCATGCATCATATTATGAATTTTAAATTCATCCTGCTGCGCTCCTTATGCCACTGGGAGCTGAAACATCAAAAAAAGACGACAGACCATCTCCAGAAGTAGCCAAATCAGGAATATTTTATTCCATTTTCTTAACAGTTCTTTCTGATGGATTTGAAAGGAGAGATGAGCACAAGTGAAGCCTGGTTCTTAACATGCATATAGAAGCTGGCCAAGCTCAGCTCCTAGAAACACACTACTGAACCTGAATGCCCTCAAATATATGTAAAAGGCTTGATTTTTCAAAAGCCTGTGAGCTTTTTCCTCACTACTGGGTTCCTCCAGAGCACTAAGTACAAAAAACAGACAAAAAAGGCAAAACAAAAATCAAAATCCACTCTGCTTTCTTTTCATCTTTTCAGAATGCAGGAAAATGCAAGTATGTTTTCTTGGTTTGGGGATTTTTATTATTATAACTACTTGCAAGATAAAATAAAAGAGTCTGTGTTTCAAAGATCCAGGTCATCAAATTACCATTAATATAACACGTGACTCCTATGACAAAAGGAAGGTCTGCATGTGTTAAGTCTGCTGATCTAGGCTGAAACCACCTTAAAAGCTTAATGCTAAGATCACCTCTTTACTTGCTAAACAACAACAACAACAAAGCACCTTTTGACCAAAGGTTGATCCGAATGATAATTCAGAGGAAGAGTACTGAAACAACATCTCTAAGCTCTCTTCTCACCTTCACTTCCATCCTAAAATCCTTTGGGTTCCTGCTTCTCAATATATTTTCTTTTCCTCAGAAGATCAAAAGAGCATATATATGCTTGTTGTTACACCAATGTCTACAGTATTCGTTTATGAAAAGATTATGTTTTATAGTCAAGTATCTATTTTATGTTTATAAGTTGAAGATTCTGCAAGGAGTAAATTCAGTCTCTACACTATAACTTCGTGGACCAAGTTTGATTTCCTAAACATTACATCAGTGTAAGGACCACCAGTGAACAAGAAGCACTACACACATCTTTAAAAAATTTCTTTTTAAATACAGTAGTATTTAAATCTAACTAGTTACTGACCTAGTACATGACAAACTCTCTTCTGTTCTGGTCCATTAATTTCATTATTTTGTTTCATTAATTTGTTTCAGGAATTGTTTTTCTGTCAGACCTCAATCTGAAAAAAAAAAGAACTACGCACACACTTCGCTTTCTGTGACTGCAGTTGCACTCCCCAGAGCGTTACATCAAGCACATACGTAAGTCACTACATGGTAAGCATCCCTCGCATTTCTGCCATTGCTTACAGTGGCACTGAAGCCTTTAAATACTTTTTATTCTAAATTCATTGCAAGTTTAAAAGGACCCTATTTCTCATACTTGAGTACATTTAAAAAAACCCCAACAATCCAGACCCTCAGCCACACTATATCTGCTGCTTCTGTAATGAGATATCTGGTCACTCATTTAGTTATTGGCAAAACCCGCAATTTATATTCTACAGCTAGCAGTGTTTTACTCCACTAAAACTGTGTTATATAAAGTGGCAGGAAAGGAAATCAAAGCGATCATTTGAAAAACTCAAAGAGTTTCCATCATGCTATGTATTACATGATACTTCACTTGACATCCCTGTAAAAAAAGAGCAAAATGCTAGTGCCAAAACACAATCTCCCACCTGCCTCGGCAGCCGCATTTCAGGCTCACCCTGACCTCAGATCCGTGGGGGCTAGAGAGCTGCGTGGGCAGAAGGGCACCAGGCATTGACGGGAGCTTTGCGGTCAAGCCTCCTCGTCACCCGACTGCGTGCTCTGCCACCCGGCTCGGGCCGGCCACTGCTGCCAGCGTGGTGGCACCAGCAGCTGGACCAGGTGCGGGTCTGGCCAGCAGCCGAACGACCACGGCGCAGGAAGCAGACAAGCCCAGTGCGTGGGATCAGCCCCTTTGGTGGCCATACAGAGCCACGAAACCAAACTGTATGTGGCACTTAATACCACATTTCCTAACTTTAAGCAAATCAACATATTCCCACCCATGTGTTCCCCCCAGTTAGCTGATCCAACAGTTTTCTGGTGTGGAAGCTGACCTGTATGGTTACTAATTTCCAAGAAGCCACTGCAACAGAGGAAGGCACTTACCCGTATCATGATTTCTCTTTCTATAATGCTGTCCTCAATAGAAAACATTTCAGACACGGGCCTTTCCTTGACAGGTTCTTTCTTGACCCGCTCCTTCACACTCGTGAGGTCAGGCTCCGAGATGGAGGGCCCGAGCGAAGACCCGTTTATTGCCATTTGATCAGTTCGAGAGACACTAATGGCTTTGGAAGGCCCTGGCCTCATGGCCTTGGCCCTCGCTACAGCCACAGAAATGCTAACATGGTCCTGCCTCAGGGCTCCGTTGCTGACACTTTTACGAGGCCCAGGATACTCTGGAGGAGGTTTATTTGGTATTCTAGCCAAGGCAGCTTGCAGCTGAGCACTGTACTCCATGTTCTCACGGAGGGCTGTTATCCGTGACACAGATTCTGGGGTGTCTTCTTCCTCTTCGCTTTCACTGCTGTGTATCAGCATCGTGGCATCAGAGAATGTCTTTTTGTGATGATAATGAGGAACTTGCTGAACTTCGTGCCCCATCTGAACCGACTCTTCTGGCTGCACCTGCTCCCGCAAAGTGTTCCTGCGCGGCAGAGGCGCGTTTAAAGTTTTTAATGCCATGGCTTCTATACCACGTACCATATTGCTGATGACCTCCAAACTATGGCGCTTGTTCACAGCCGCGTGATGCTTCACTGCCATGAGGGGCTCGCTGACCTCCTGCAGCGACTGACGGACGACCGGCGAGCTGTCCTCTTGGAAGGTCTTTACTGAGAGCTGGACTTTGCGAGTCACCAAGTCAGGACTGCTCCCGCTGACATACTTGTGTCGGTGGCTTGCCAGGTCCGGCGTGCTAGTGGCAGGACGCGGGCGCGGGTATGGAGGTGGGGGTCTGAAGAGATAGTTCTTTAGCATGTGAGCGGTGTTGTAATTCTGGCTGCTCTGCAGCTGCATGTTAGCCAGTTCTGGTGTGCTGACAGTGTGGGATATGGCACTGGCTGCTGTCTTATTTTGCACAGCATTATTAGGGTTCATTTGGTCAGACGGGGCAACAGGCTTGTTATAGCCGCCACCCTGGGGCCCGTATGCGATCGTGTAAGGATGTCTCTCTCGAATCTCAGGCTGACTGTAAACTAGGTCTTCCGGCTGGTTATAAGCATGTGTGTTCCCAATATTGAGATTCCTCAAAGACTGACTTTGGCTATCCATCTGGATCACCCCTCTCTTCATTTGCCTCATGACAGTTTCATAATCTGGAGTTGGCCGGTAAGATGGTACTATGATTGCACTGTGTCTGTGGCTGGGGATATAGTCTGCTCTCATGATGTCGCTTCCAGGGATGCTCAGATTTGAGGACATTGGAGATGCCTGAATGAAGTTCTGTGAGCGATTGAGGGAGTTCATGCTGTGGGCACTGCATACGCTCCCATTGGGTCCATTACCATTCAAGTAGCTGAAGTCCATTGGACACCTGTCCAAACTGGTCTGAGACCTACAGTAGAAAGTTTCTTCATTTCCATGGAAAATGCTATCTGTGTAGAGCAGAGATAAAGACATCGACAAATTTAACATACGAGGACTCACTCAATGTTAACAAAACTTCAAATGCAGTCTGCACCAAAGATTACAGAGACAGCTTAGTGTGTAACTGCAGGGAACATTCAGTCTTGGGAGCACCCTTGGGTCATTGAAATAGAACTAAAACAAAGCTACTCCTGTAAACATTCCCAACAGTTAGCAAAATATGGTAGTTCAGATCCTTGTGGGAGACATGAAAGGGGAAAGAGGAAGTGTTTTTGCCTGGGGTGGCAAGGAAGAATAAAGGGGCATCTCTGACAGTGCCCTGGAAGGATTCACTGCTGCTACCACCTTAAAAATCCAGTGCTGCTAGGCTGTGGTAACCCTAAAAATTCTCATCTTTTCTGTTGATGGACTGTTGTCTGTGATTCAAAGTAGCAGAGGACTGTGGAATTGGAAATCCTATTTCAGACCAACCAACAGTTTTGAGGAAGTCTAACGCAGCAGGGTGATCAAGACTCAGCGGGGGGGTGGGGGTGGAGAAAAAAGAAACAAAAACACCCTACAGATGTGCTAGAGAATATTAAATACTTCAGCAAAGGATACTTGAGAGGGAATCAAGAAGGTAAAGATGATGTGCTGGTCACAACTTTACTGCAAGACTGTCCATGTTGAAAATCTTGTAAGAAAGGAGTAGCAGCTCCCAAAACTCTGAAATCAGCTAGTTCTTCAACAAAAGAGAGAAGCCTGTGGTAAAACTGAGGGAACTTTACAATTCTTCTAAATTCGAGAATATCTCCTTCAGAGCCTCAGCTTCACAGTAAAACAGTAGTAGCCATTAAGTCAAATTTTCTACTGTATGCCAGGAACTATACTGAATGGCTCCTTTCAAAACTTACCAAATTCTACCTTAAAATTAGTCAGATCACCACAACTCTTAAAGCACTATCAGGTATGACTAAGAGCTCCTCTGCCGATGAGAGCACTTCAACTGTACCTCTCATGAACTGCACAGAACGTAGCCTAATAGACCTGGCTACGTGTATTCCAAAAGGTGGTGTGGTTACGGGTGTGAGACTCGAGGTGTTTAGGGGCTGGGCTCCATTCCAAGCCTTGATCAAAGTAACCTGGTACAACCTCTTAGAGAATTTATTCATCAAACATAGAGGTAAAAATAGTTAACCCTCCTTACCTCTGTAAGGCTAACAGTGCCCGCAGATGTTGGTGAAAAACCAGCAGAAAAGATCATCTAAGTGTACAGTTTCATGACCAGGACACTATGATTTCTCCTACCGTAAAAGATATTTTCTGTCTCCTTTTCCCTCACTCCATTTTTCTCCCTGGCCCCAGCTGGCACTGCCTTTGAGTACAGCCATCACACTTCCTTTAGAAATTATTTTTTCAGCTCACTGAACTGGAATACCAAGTCTAAGGTCCATATAATCATGCACAGACATTGTAGAGAAATTTGAAAACTGAAAATGGACTTTAAACAGAAAACTTACTGCAACATTAACTATAGAACTGCTAGCTCTCCTCCAACAGCAACTTCCATTTGACCATGACGGCATTAGAAATATAGACATAAGAGTTAGGAGCTTCTTTGCATACACATAAAATTGAAGTTCCTTAAGGAAGAAATATATGCTTTAAGTACCTTGTGAATTATGTGTTTCAGTGTAGTGTTCGCCACACTGGACATGCATAGGAGGCAGTATAAATGGATGCTGTCTTGGCTGAAATAAAAGTACAAGGAAAAAAAAAAGCATTAGAAACTTCACTTGCTACAATTTTTGCAGCTGAAACAGGAAAAAACGGTTCTATGCCCTTTCCACTGAATAATGCTCTTTCTTACCCAGCCAAAGACACATGGCTTGGTATTTCTTAATAGAACAGAGACGAACGTTTTGGATATTGTTAGCTAAATTTTGTTACAGAGCCCAAAGCTGACCAGTTAAGACTCCTTTAAGATCAACCACTTCAGAAAACGACATCCAGACTCCCAGCTCACTTAGAACTTTTGAAAAGTTTATTAAAAGCCCTTACCCTTGAAGAATTAAAACAAAACGAACACCTAATCAGGACAAAAGTAGGCGATGGAATAAATTCAAGGACCTAGAACACTGTTATACAAGCAATAGGAGCACATATGGACTTAAAATAACTCTGCAAATTACATGAATATCAGATTCCCTAGATAATGAATTGGAGCTTTCCTCTAACAATTTGCACTGCAACAAGCTTTTTAACACAACAAGTATCACAGGGGGCAATTCAGCATTAAATCAGCAGGATCATTTGCAGCAAAATAAATCACAGCTGACACCGTATTCACCAGCTTTGTCCATTGGTAAACCGATGCGTTTTGCAATCACATTTTACTGCCTGCACTGTAATGTCCTGTGGTGTCACTGAGCAAAGTTTATGAAAAAGTACTTTGATATACAAAGTAAGCAGGAAGAGAAGGAAGACACTCTTGTCTCGTGAATATTTCTCCCTTAACAGCAGAATAAGGGTTTTTCATCTAGGCTGATTCAAGTAGTTCAAACTATTAAGGAATACTGTGGCTGCCCAAGGCAAAAAAGAAACCCCAAATAATTTACCTTTGCACACACATGCACAAATTGAGCACCACGCAAGTTAGCTACTAAGGAGGGGGTGGGGAGGAGGTTAAATTTACATTTTCCACGTAAATGGGGAGAAGGAATGAGAATCAAAGAAACTGAGCACACACATAAACTCTTGCATACAAAATGTCTGAGTTAAGCCAGAGCTGGAAGATGACAGCAAATATTTCTGCTATAACAATTATTTCCAAGGGCATAAAGCCCTACTCTCCCTGAGCAACCTGTGCAGAGGAGCCTGCTGCTGACAGCCTGAGTAGCAGAGCTTAGTCTGGAACAAACCAAGATGTTGGAAAGCCTAACAAATGGGGGGCAGAGAAAAAGTGCAAGGAAGGAGCAGTGACTTCCACTGGGAATGTATACATCTGGAGCAGACAGTTTTCTTTGTGATAGATGTTATGGAAGGTATCTGCAAGAAATTAGGGATGATTATTCTTTTTCTGTTTTTTTTTTTTGAAAGCTCATCTGCCTCTTCTGATGAAACAGCAGAAGCTTGAGCTCTGCAGAACATCAATATCCAAATTAAGAATCACCTGGGTTTGTTTTGTTTTGTTTTGTTTTTTTTAATCAGATTATTAAACATATCATCACATTAAGATCTCCTATGCTGAGGAGGTTTTGCTGGAAAACCAGCATCACTGGGTGGCCTGACAGGAAAAAGAAAAAGCATAAAATGGCTTTAAAGTAATAGTAGTTAAAATATATGCCAGTGAGGCCAAAACCATATGAAGGGTCTTAATCTGAAAGTAATGAACATGTTCCTTAGTGAAGTGGCAGAGCCTCACCCCAAAGATTCCACTTCACTTCCCATTTATGCCTACTGATTTATTACCATACAAGACAAATGAATAGGTAGGTGTATAAAGGTATGCACAGTGCAGACAACAGTCAGGAAGGTTTTAGGGTTTTTTTCCTCCCCAAAAAGAACTGTTCCAACAAGTTAAGAAAACAATTACGAAAAAAGCAGTTGGAAGTTCAACATGAATTGTCAGCAGCCCAGTTCACTTTTTAATTGATGAGCACACATTCCTCCTCTTGATCTTCCTGAGACTTTGGGATTTTTTTTAAAACTTGTTGCATGCTTATGTTCAAAACAGAGGCAGCAGGATTTGTTTTTCCTTTGAAAAAGTAGATTTCCATTTTTCACATCTAATATAGAAGTCAGCTCTATTTTTCCCCTTGTGATATATCGGAGGCCATCGCATAGGAATGCAAAGCACATTTCATTTCTTCACCTTCAGTTTTTCATAGCCATCTCCAGGGACCAAACCAGCAGACACCAAAAATGCTGTAAATATGCCTCAGAGAACATAATAAACAGCTTGTGTATTGCACCGTGACACCTTAGAAACACACTAAGAATGAAAGGACAAAGAAATCCGGAGCCAGCTACAACAGCTTTCCTGCCAATGGCTGGGAAACACAGAGTGCAACTTTTAGATCAAATGGACCATATACAGGCACACAGCAGAACAGCCTGTACTGCAATCTGTGAAGATGAAGCTATCCTAATATCAGTACCTGCTTAAGCTTAATTTTGGAACATTTTCACAAGCTACAACCACACCGTGGGGATATGTCACGAAGACATTAGCTTTCTATCATGCAGCGATAGGCTAATGGAGTTATCACTCTGGGAAGGTCTATAAAGCAGGTATAACCTATAGGTATAACCTATATCACAGAGGAAAACTGGCAACCTGCACACAGATAATATTGCCCTCTAAGGAATCAGCAGTGCTGTGCTACTCTTATTTAACAGCTTCTGAATTACTGTAAGAAATACTGACATACTAGATGTTAAAATTGGATCCAAAAACGTGTCCTTAGAACTGACTGGGAAAAAGACAACTCCCACAGACTTTTTTGGTAAAGATTTCAGGAAAGAGTTACCCAGTTTTGTCAAATTTATTGTATTTATGGAGATGAGTTAAATGGAAACAAATACAGTTTAAGAAAAACTCTGAATCGCAATCCTGTACTGATTATAATAGTTCTACTTTAAATCACAGTAACTTCACACAGAAATACTCTTAACCCAAGAAGTTGGTAAATTATAAGTAGACTTTATCCAAAACCTGAGGAATGGAAGAAACATGAAATGAGAAGCTGTAAAATCATATAATTACTAGGTTTTGATCTATACAGCACAAGACACTTCAAATTCTTTCTAGAGGATTATTTTCTCTACATATTGAAATAACCTCAATCCAGTAGAAAAGATGCACAGTTTCTGCAGGGCAACTAAAAATATAATGCCTTGAAGACTGTAATTTTTAATACTGAGTGGTGATATTATCCAGTTAAATAAACCTGGGCAGCCACACCCTTGAAACTCATTCCAATCATATTGCCTACAAGAAATGAGTTGATGTGCTTATTTGAAATTTAGAAAGTATTCCATCTTACACAATGCCCCATCCCATTTAGAAGTGGTATAGAGATTCTTAAAGACCCCACCACGGCACGTACCAAGGATGACCTACTCCAAGTGGGCCGTCGTCGGATAGGGGGAGGAGAACTTGATTGCCTGTGGAAGAAAAAGTAAAGAGAAATACTAGAAACTACAGTATTTCAATTCTGATTCAAGAATGAATGGGGAAAAGAAGAGATGAAGAATGTGTAAGTATTGCTCATTAATGAAATTAAAAAAAATATGAATACATGAAAATAATTCAGGTTCTTCTCTAAATACAGGAAGTATTCCAGTTCCAAAATATACATGCCTTCTGTTCATTATCCTATTTGGCTTACTTGGAAACACAAGAAAGAAAAAACTCTGGTTTAAAAAAAATGAATCAAACAAACAAGTCTCTTAAGCAATAAAAACTGTACATGGCACACAGGCACAGTCTGAGGTGACTTAAGGTGAACATTAAAACAATGACAATTTTATGAAATTCATAGCAATCACTCCAAAGCAATGCGCACAGATCAGGAGGGGGGAAAAAAGCAACTGGTTAGATAATACTAGCAGAGCCACATACAATGTTAGAGTAGCGAGGTGCAGCGAAAGGAACAAGGAGTGGGGGGGAAGGAGGAAGGGAAAGAAACAAGTTGAAGGAGGCAGAAATATAGTGCTTACGTGAAGAGAGGAAAGGTGGAATTTGTCCTCTTACAGTTTCTGATCTGGTGAATGATGTTATGTGCGATTAGAGGAAATGCACACAGGAAAACAAACAACTATCATTTTAACACAGAGGGCAGGAAAATTATTTGGCGAGAAAACACACATTGGCCTATGCTGTCATCAATATCTGTGCCTCTAACACAGAAGCTGATACCACACGAGACTGTGGTAAGAAGAGCAGTTCTAATGGCAAAAATACATTTAAACTCCAGTTATTTCACTCAGTGGCGTCATAATGTTCCCTATCTTCGTTAGCCCAAATACTTGTAAGTTGTATCTGAAGCTGCTACATACATGCAGTTCATGGTACCCACATACTTATGGCTCAATGTTTAGAAATAAACATGATCAAAAGCTATTGCTTCTGCAGTCTGGATTGTGACCTGTAACAGAACAGTCGTCTCTGTTGACCCCAATAAACAGCTCCAAAGGGGAAATACTCCAAGATGACAGACTATGATATTTTGTTTTCTTTCTCAACTGTCACAGGGGAGACAATCAGGAGCTTCCTTTGAACTCAATTCCTCTGAAACCATTAAATTTAGTATTGGACTACTTAAATGCATTATATGCCGCTAAGAAATGTCTTTTCTGGGCTTCCACTCACCTCCCAAGAACTGTAAGCGCCATCTGAAATTTGAACATCATCTCTTTTCTGTAAGTGAAAAGATCACTCTATGCAGTTCACCTCATTGGTCTCTCCAATACTCTTAAGTCATCGTATGTTAATATAACGTGTGCATACGTAATACTAGAAAGCTAGACCTTCCAATCTTCCCTTCATCATTTTGGCTTTATTTTCCAACAGATGGCATTACCCAGCCAAACAGATGGGATGTCCAGCTCTAACTAGAGCTGTTGATAGAGATGAACTTCTTCATGTATCTTCAGATATGAAGCTAAAAACTAAGCTGGAAGTTTTGCAAGGGATTCTTTTTCTCATTGCTACACAAAACCTGCACATCATGAAAATTTCTCAAAATTCTACACTTCTCAAAGCAAAGTTTATCTTAAACCAAAATTGCTGCATGCTGGTATAACTGAAACATACACAATTAATGAACTGACGTTTGACTTACAACTAAAGCCTCATGAATTCCTCCTTCAGTTAGGATGAATTCACCTGTGTGGAAGGACTAGCTCAAGGCCAGTTCCTTGTAAGTGCTCAAAGTAGAGCCTAAAGGAGACTCTGGGTTCAGATTTACAGTCTCTGCTGTGTCGTGCTAGTATGGCTACACAGGTTAACATTCCCAGGTGTCCTCCCTTGTTTGATGCACATAAGAAGCAGATAAATTACACTGCCCAAATTAGCAGATGACAACCTGTGTTTTCCACTGACCTTAACTGCTAGATGGGTAGCACATCTTCAAAAAGCTACTGCAATTCACATTTTGGCATGTTAATGTATGTCACCTTTCACTCCAGTTTATACTGCGTTATGAACAGCAAAGACCAAGAGTTTCAACTGAAGACTGTCAGATTTGTCTGCTTGGAGAGCATCAAGCCTCACAAGGTTCAGAATGAAATTTCATTCTCAATTGTCTGTTCTTGCTGGTGGTTAAAAGAAAACAAGAAAAAGGGAAAGGGGAAAAGAGTAACCGACACAAGTGACTAGAAAAAACAAACAAAACCAGACACACCAAAACTCAGAGCAATTCCAAAGCAGGGTGTCAGAGAACAACTCTGAAGAAAGAGTACTCACTCTGTGCAGATTTTGTTCTGTTTGTAAAACTTGTGTCTTGCTGCAAACAGCCGTGAAATATATTTGGCATTTTCAAGATCATCCTTTAAACACAAGAAAAAATAGGGAAAAAAGTATATACATAACCAATCATTTTGTTATTCTTAGCAAGAAGCAACAAAGAAGAGTTTCAAAAATCCAATTGCAGTAACGCTTGGTAAGGTCCATCATGTACAGAATTTGGCTGCCAAGAACACGTCTACTGCCCTCAAGAGCATTCAAGGCATTGAATTACTGAAATACAGTGGCATGCCTTTACATGCTGCCACTTCACTGCTAAGTCACAGTGGGAGGAGAGGAGGGACAACAACAACAAAAAGTGGCTCAAGCTTGCTGGTCCAGTTTCTACACCAGCCTTGGTTCAGAGAAATGTGGAGTGATTTTAAATAGCACAGAACAGCACTGCAGCCCTGTGAGTTCCAGTATGTCCATGCAACTGCTTATGCTGCTATATTTATGCCAGCATGAAAGATAGTGTGGCACTGCGGATGCTTCATCCAACAAGCACTTCATTTTTTTGCAGACTTCCCAGCATAGTGTCCTTTGAGGTGCTTGGAAGAGAATACCAATATTGGTAGCTAAATGAAGTTAATTTCACTCTCTGCATAAAGTAAAAAGTCAACTTTGCGGGGCAGGGCTTATGGTGAGCGAGCCCCTTTGGGAAAGTGGAATTTTAAAAGTTTATTTTCTATATAAGCAACTTTCTTGATGACACTGATTAGATCTTTTTCTTACTGTGTGAAAGAGCACATTCTCTTCTTTGTTGATCAACTCCAGAACAATCGAAGACTTGTTGTGTGCTATATTCCCAATGTCATTCCACCTGTAAAGTAAAAAAAAAAAAAAAAAAAAAAAAAGCAGTAGAGTTTGCCAACACATACATTCAAATATTTCACAAACACATTAAGAATCCTTTAGTCAACATTAGTCTCATTTTATGGGAAAGCTTTTCAGTAGCTGTTTGGTGAAGAAACATGGTCAGGAAAATAAGGAAGTCATGCTCTGATTAAAGGAGAAACAGACATTCAGCTTTTAACCCAAAGCAGGAGAGTTAAAAGCTCTCTTTAAAAACACCAATTTGAAGACTCACAATAGAAGATACACTGAAAATACATTAATGATAAACATTATACTGAATTGTGGCATTTCTGAATTGATTGATTTTAGCCACATGTAATAGAATTTATTAATTTTTTTTAATAGTGCCATTCCTCTCCAAATGCTGCTTCCAACAATCCTCCAGTGCCAATGCTTCCTAAAGAAGGTTAAGTTGACAACATGGTTATACAGACTGTGCATACCATGTTAATACTCCGGTTTTATGTTTGCAATCTTTTTTTTTTTCCCCCACGTAATTGTCAGGTTATCCAAGATCAGAGTTATAATCTTCTTACAAATAGCTGACAGACATTTGCGTACATTGCATGCAATCCATGGGGATGGAAAGGACTTGTTTGTTCTGTTTGTAGCATGCATTCCTCTTCATGTCATGGCAGGATGCTTGAAGTGCATATTTCCAAAGAGTAAGGATCCCAGCACCAACTATTACTTCTACATGTAGAGAAACTTCTTGCTTTTGTCACCTGGCACAATTAAAGGATTATCTAATTTCTTCTCAAAATTAAATAGGCAAAACATCAGCTATGTGGAAAAGGGATCCCTAACGTTTTGGAAGATGACCACTGAAAGCCCTTTTAAGGCAAAACCCCCCAACATTCCAGCTATGTCTGATACAAGCCTTAGCTACTGACTAAAAATTAGTGCTCCTCATAAAACACAATTTTTTGCATGCACAAAACGTTCATATTCTAATAACAGGGACTAGTAAAAATCCACTTCAAATTAACACTGACAGTAATGGAAATACCCACCAGAAGAGTAGCAAAGAGGAATGAGTGAAACCCTAGCCCCCCTGGAATCATGGAGATTTCTAGCAACATTTTCACACAGAACAAACTTTTGTAAGAAGTAACAAAACCCAGGACAGAAAGTTAATGGAAAGGCTTAAGTGATTCTTAATAACAAAAATAAACAGCAGAATAAATAAACAAGTGACACAGCCAGGATTTTCAAAATTACAGAATGAGAAGGTTCAGCTTTTTTTCAGTGGAGCACCTAAATATGGCAATCAGATTTTCAGAAATGTTGAGTGCCCAGGCTGCCAACCGTCAGGTTTAACAGATTTGCATTCAGAAGCATCAAAGAAGCAGACATAAAGGCAAGAAAAGAAAAGGGATCAAAGCCTTGTAAGTAGAACAAGACACATGACAGACAACTACGTCTTTCTTGCTGTCAAACCCATTCACAGACATCAGAAATTATTCTTTATCACATCTCTTATGGCCAAGAGGGCAATCCTGAAAACAGCGAGGTGACTACTCCTTAGTTAGAGGATTGGCACTACTGAAGTCCCATATGTAAGTAAGGAAAAAACGCCACACATGGAGCTCTAAAAAGAAACTCACTTTAAATACAGAAGACCCTAGTTTTTACCTATAAATCACAGTCGTCCTTCCAATTCTGTTTTTTATGAAGATTCCCATGAAGAAAATACCGAGGTGTATGTCATTTCCATGATTATCCTGCAGAGAAAGGATAATATATTTAGTTTAATAAAGAAACTGGCCAATACATGCATACGAATGCATGCTGAACTACCGGATAGAAGCCCTTCTTCAGGATGAATACAGGACTAATCCTGGACTAACCTATATTTTGCTGCTTGATCGGACTCTGATTTTCATTATTTCAAAGCAGCTGGCACTTAACTGGGTTCATTTCTGTTGATTAGCGAGAACGGACGAAGACTAAACGAGCCCAAGGTTCTCCTCTATCAAAGAACATGCACACCACAAACTGGCATTCATTGTATAAAACCCCACATTCCCGATCATTGTCATTATAGCTATCTAGAGCCTGTACATCTACCAAAAGCGATAGTCCTCTTTCACATTCACAGTATTTCTCCAGTCATCTGTTAAAACACGTAGAGATTTCAGAAAACCACACCTGGGGATGGAATCCCTCTCAAAAGCCATACCCTTCACGCTTCCTCCTTTAAATACTCTGTGTAGAAGTTCACAGCACATCACCCTAAAAAGTACTTGTATCTCTATACAGATACATCCTCCACTGTTTTTCAATTATTGGGTTAAATATTCAGCTACATGCACCACAATGTCCACTGTTCTTGCATTGTTTTTCAGAAGTTCTATTGTTTTTGTGCCTACCCATGTCTCTTTGCAGGCTCCTGTTTGAAAACCATATGCTCCTGTTCCATTTTGCCATCAGTTGTTTTCTTAAAAATACTTTTTTGCTACAAAAGCTTAATGCTGTTGACAAAGAGGGTTTTTTTACATTTATCAACAAAAACAACTCCCCCTCAGCTGCATATATAGCAATTGATTCACACTTTAAAGTGGTAAATAAAAATCATGCTAACGCAAAGAATGTGGTTAAAAAGAATTGCTAGAAGAAAGGGTATGAGAGAAGTTAATGCACTACGCATGAGCAAATTCTAGAAACCATCAGGCGCCTCTGCATTTTAATAGATCAGATTACAGCTGTTCTTCTGGCCTTGCTGTACTTGATCCCTGGAAGGCAACAATGGAGTATCTGCACCTATTTCTAACTACTAAGTGCTGGGCCTTTTGCAAACGAACGATGGATGCCAATTTTCAAGCCTCAGCTTATGCACTGATTCTCAGTGCCGCATATGCCAGCATTCTTCCGCACGTACAAGTCAGCAGAGGTCCTACGCCTGACAGTCTTCAGTTTAGTCTGATCAGAGGACCACACATTCCTCTGCCTTGTCCCAGAGGCAGCTTTAGAAAGCAAAGAGATTGGGAAAACATTAGGGAAAATGTATGTATTTGTACACACATAAATATACGTGTGTCCGTGTGTATACACACAAATATCTATACAGAAAGAGAAATGTATTTCTAATGGCATTTTCCAACAGGAACAAGAGAGAAATCTTTCATTGTTCCCTTTGAATGCAGTTCTATTTGTCTACCAGGCTGGCACGCTGCTCTTTGACACATGGATAACACCCTCCTGCAGCTTTGCAGTGCACCCAGTCCACTGTTCACACTTATCTTCTTGACATGCAATAATATCTAATGACAATTCCAACACAGAAATCCTTTGCAGCAGCATGCAGCATTAATCCGAATTAGAGGAAAACATTAATTTCATTCATTCACAATAAACATTCCATAATTTTTATTGTTGGGTAGGAGGTTTTTTTGCTATTCAGCTTCTCCCCTTCAGGCCAACTTTGAGGTTGGCCAAAGGATCGATTTTGACTTCGGCAGAAAAGTTTTTTTGTTTGGTGCGAGGTTTTGTTTATTTGGTTTGGTTTTAAATTCCAAGTCATCTTTAACTAGCAGAAAAATTGCTAGCAGTCCACCACTTACGGTGGCTGGGTTGGTTAGCAGAGAGAAATGGGATGTGTTGGTAACAGCGGTTTTCAGTTTCTCAACACATTATCATCATGGTGGCATGTGCTCCACAAGGCCAGACAGGCCATCCACGGCAGAAAGGGGCTGCCAGCGAAGGGAAAGTGACTACAAACGCAAAATAAATCTTGAAACCTCCCCTCAGTGTGTGGAGGACCTGTATGCACATGTAAGAAACTAAGGAAAGGTAAAGCCAATGCTTGGTAAATAGCAACTGAGAAAGACATGAAAAGGTCTTATCTTCGTATTCTGTTAAAGACAACCAGAGCTGAGGTTCATCTGCCTCAGCCGCTCTCCCTCAGACAGCACTCAAAGAAAAGCAAGGAGCATCTCAGCTTCCCAAGCCGGGAAGTCTGCTTCCCAGAGCAGGCCCTGGCATAGCAACCTCTTCTGTGAAAAGGATCTGGTGGAAGAGAAGTAATACTACACGCCCACGATACCCTCATGCTGCAGTGTCCGTTCAAACTACCAGCAGCCATTTCACTCTCCAGAAGAGTGAAACAAGTCCTGCCTCCTTTGGACAGCCACAACTTGGATGCATCCTAAAGGCAGCTGCAGACTTCTGCATCCTTTGATTCAGAGGTTCCTTTATAATATACACTAACATACCTTCACAGGGAAAATCTCCTGCCCAAACCCATCAAGGCGTTCCACTTCATTGATGTACATTAGCTCAGCCTCTGCTGCTGTAATGCCGCTGCAATTAGAGTAAGAAAAGGCAGCAAACGGTCAATATTATATGCACACAATGAATACTAGTGAAAAAAAGGGAAATTCACAAACCACTTTAGAAGACACTTTGGAGATGCTGCCTAGAAATGCACAACACAAAAATAACTTTCAACATTAGGATCATAATCAGCAGGGGGAAGAATTTTACTAAATGTTACTAAGGTAAGGTACAAAGCACTATTCAAATTACAGGAGGAACAAACTTAACTGATCATATTACTCAGTTTCTTGTGCACACATCAAATGTTTTCTGGGCTTTATTAAAGCATCAGACCATTGCATCAGGTTGTGTCTAGTTTTGGATGGCCAATTTGAGCCACATGGGTCCTAATTTGCATAAATAGTATACAAATCCACTGAAGTTTCTTAAAATGACTTAAAAGGAAAGATCTATATTTTCAAGTTGGCTGTTCAAAAACACAGGCGCTAAATCCAAGTGTTGAGCAGATTCTCTTTCATAATAAAGAATAAACCAGCTGAAAACTTTTACACACGTGTCTATACATGCTCCTGTCACAGCTCAGGAATTCAGACAGATTTCAGTTCTCAAAAGCAGGTCAGAATAGATTGCAGGTTGCTCCAAAAGAAGGCCACTATTAGTGTTTTGCCTCTTTGCTTTTCCTTAGCAGAGCTTACAAACAGAAATAGAGGAACCAGACAAATACTTGCAAGAAAGAGGGAGAGAAAGGAGGTAGGATGTGATTTACCTGCTGAAGTGAGGGTAAGTATTTGTTCTTTGTGTTGCAGAAATAGCACTAAAGAGCACAGCAGGGGAGGGAAACCTTTCCTTTCAAGTCTGTGAGGTAACCAAGATCACACAAGTAGCCCATGGCAGAGAGAGAACAGAACAGAACCAGGCCTGTTCATGGCCAGCTTGGAAGCTAACCCTTTGGTTGCATCAAAGGGCCCAGCTTCCATTGAAACTCAGACCGAGAATGGCCTTAGACTCAGAAATTGGTATTTTCCCCTTTACAACCATTTTCTGTCATAGGGGAGTGCTGCACATAATATTCCTATTGCATTTCATGTAATAAAGCATTAAATGCAAATGCAAATTATATAACACGAAGGATTTTGCCAATGATGTGTAGGGACTGCCATTTTTCTAAGAACAGAATTCTAGAGGTTTAATTGCTTCCACTACCAAAACACCTAGACGACGCAAAAGAAGCCTGCTTACAAAGCAGGTATTTATACTGAAGCACTAATACATACGCTCCTAGCTCATTAATTAGTAAAATCATATTGTATCTTTTCCACAATGAGACTTAAAACCCAACTCCTGTTATTTTCATTTCCACTACATTGAGAGCGTGTGTGTCCCTCTCTCTATTGAATGAGAGAAAACCCTTGGACAGACCCTCGGACCACCCCCGACCAAGTCACAGGGCCTTTCACCATCAGGATTTAAGTGAAACCAAGAAGCAAAAAGAGTCTACTACACAGCGCCTTAAGTAGTGCTACACATGCTCATCAAATCTTATGGTGCGAATGCTCGTTTATTCGGGATTAAGTTCCTTGGCCATTTTGTGTTCACCAGTGGCAGATAATCTTTTGTAATAGACTAATTAAAAATCCGGCAAGACATAGCATAATAGTAACACGAAGGTAGGCTGGTTTATCCCTGCCAGAAAAGCATGGGGAGGAAGGGAAGTACCAAGAGGACGATGACAATAAAAAAAAATCTGAACCTTAACATGTCAAGCTCACCTGTGAGTTCGGTGCTCCTGAGCAACCTTTTGAGTCAGCTCCTCCAAGACAGCTTCATCCTGGGTCCAATCCTGTAAGAATATGAAGCAACATCAAAACCTAGTCATCCAAAGAGAGAGACGACAAAATGCAAGACAGGAATTATGACAGCAGATGTTTCAGGATTGTTTCCTGTTCACTCTCTTCCAGGTAGCTACAGAGAGAGAAGCTATCACCAACTGCATTGAAAATTCAGAGCACAGGATGCTGGAAATGTGCACGGAGAATACAAGTGTGATTTTTTTAAATATCTTTTTGAGGGAGGGTAAAAAGGTACTGTTAAAAAAAGGGTAAGTTGCTTATTATTCCAAAATAGAGAGCAGAATATAGAGCAGAGATAAGGGATCTTTTCCTGGATATGGACCAAACAAGTCTTTAAAAACAGTTGGAAGACTACAAATTAATATATATCTTTCAAAACAGCCAAAAATTTCAGAATAATGCATAGACCATGGAAAATGACGTCATGGGTATCTGCTGTCCTGCAATCTACAGGTAATCCCTTCCCAGATTAAAAGGGATTGAAAGTTTTGCTACCTCTTCAAATGTGTACTAAAATGTACATTATGCTTGCAACACCATTTCTGAACAGAAATTTTTGTCTTCTGGAAATTTAATAATGTGTGGTAGAAACAATTCTGAAGTAACTGGGAGCAAGTTAATAAAGGAAGTCTGCTCATAAATTCAAGGCAAAAAAAAAGGAAGCTGAAAGACTTTCTTGCAAAACCTCAAAGTTCTTATTTTTGTTTTAAAAAGCCTTAAGGCTGCATGTAATGTACTTAAATACACCGCCTGTTTCTTGCTCAGTGGGGCCCTCCCTCTGGTATTTGCTTCTGCCACAAAAAAATGTGAAAGTGGTAGCGTGCTAATGAAAAATGGCATGGTACATGCCTATGCACAGCTACACACCTGTGAGGTGTGCTGTGTACACAACTTTGTTCTTTTCACTGCTGAAGAAATGCCATTTGACACACATTGGAGCCTCACAAGATCAAACAGTACAAATGTAGCTGCCCCTCCCTCATCCACCAGCTCACTTCACTAACGAATTTATAGCAACGTTCTCGTCGGAGGCTCTTTCTACGCCCGAGATTCACTCAAACCCTCCCACTTGCTTCAGGTCTAGTTTATATCTGCAGCACTTAGCAGCTGTCACTGAAGTTGCAGTGAAATATTTACTATTACGTTATCCACTCTCCCCCAGAAGAGCAAAGACAAGTAGTTAAAGAAATGTCTAGGGAAACAGTTGATTTAAGAGTAGGCTTCTGAGGACTGTAAGAAGCAGACACTTTGCTGATCTTGTTAAATTTAGCATAGTAGCATGGATAAAAGGCATGATACCACAAAGTGAGCACATGCAAAACTGAAGAGAGCTGACCACACCACAATGTAGGCAGCTGACTCAAAAATGGAGGTTCTAGGAGATGAGCCCGAAGAGTAAACTGCTG